>NW_012130073.1:4232564-4240962 GCF_000143395.1 Atta cephalotes
ATTTTTACTAAAGTAAAATTTTCTAAGAAAAAAATTATCTTTTTCTAATTCTTAGAAAAAATAAACAGTAAGTGAAACCGAAATTAAAGTTAATTTTACATTGGTGGAATCAGGCCTAAAGTATTTATATGTTTTTATATTTAATTTTGTTCATTTCATGTATACTTTTGGTAAATAAATCGTAATAAGAATTCTGATTTTAAACAATGCGTTTTCCTTATAATTCCAATGTTTGAACATGGAAGAATATTATTTACAAAATCTTTCATTCAGTCTGATATAGACAGAATCGGATTAATAGGATGATTGGATAATGCTAGGCGATCAGCGTCGAGATCTTTTTTTAACTAATTTAAAGTGAAGGACTCCATAGCATCCTAGGCGTTCAAACACGAGCGATTTGTTTGAATTGCTTTCGCACGTGCCTATATTATCGGAGAACGGAAACGCTCGAAATGAGAGAGCGGACATGATATAATTTATGCCCGTTTTATATACATATTGACATTAATCTCGATTTAATTTACTTTAAAGCTAAAGAGTACAGGAACCAGGATTAATTCCTAGTTTGTTCAAATTTATTATATAATCATATTATTTATATCAATTAATGATTAAAAAGATGTAAAAAAAATAAAAAATAAATTTTTGTAGGAAAAAGATTTTACATTAACAGTAGCTATCAAATACCAGAAAAGTTTTTAAATAAAATATTAATAAGACAATAAATTACATTTTGAGTTAAATAGACCTGAATCAAAATTAATTTATATCGATAGAAATGAATATTAGAAAAAGAAAGAAAAGACAAAACGAATTAATTGTGCTAGTTATCGATGAATATTTGATTGTTTTGTGAAGCAAATGAAATGTTCGTATTAGTCTATAAAGTTCTAGAAAGTACACGGATCAACAACACTAACGGATCAGGACATCGTATGATTAGTTTAGAAAGTAGCAACAAAAGGCAAGGAGCTAACTGGTCACGATCGCTGTAAGCGCGAGACTGGAACGCTTCTAAATTATACGGTATCATTATCGACTACTTTCGGCATTGCGAAACTGGCGATCTGTGAAATACTGTTATACAGTTTTTCTCCAAAAGTCAAAAAATATCTTGATGAAACCTAAAAAGATGCAAACGACTGAAAAAGATTCTTTTATCTTAACTGTGGAGAGGAAAATCATTGTTTTTATAAAGTTCTTCTATTCGCTACACCGAAAGCATGACTTTGAAGTATAATATCTACAATTTAGTTATAGATTAAAAATAATTTTGAACTGTTTGTTCTTTCTATATAATAGGAACACTTCTTTCTCTTTTCTTATCTTTCATATTTAATATAAAAATAAATATATTTATATTTTTACCTCTATTTTGTTGGATTTTTTTCTTATTTTTTAATAGGTTTAATACTTCATCATTTCTCCTGCGTTATTTTGTTTGCACGATTGTTCCTGAGAATATCATTTCAGGATCTAATGACATATTTTTGTCTTCACTCATCTTCAGTCATCTTGCATAACATTTGTTGCGAATTGTTGCGAATCTTTTGAATTTCATATCACTATCTGAAACAAAACTTACATAATATAGGTATTCCGCGCGATATCGCAAGTATAATCTGGGAATGCGCGAAAATTGCGTTCTGGTAATTAAGCTATTGGTAACGTCAGCCATTATCTTCGTAATTCAGAAGTATCTTTGGATATGTGATATCTGCGAAATTTTTAACAAACGTGCAGTGGAATAATTGATCGCTGCAGCGCGATACAATGATCTTTGTTTACTTGTAAATTCACCGGTCGCTAACAATATCACGTCCGATTAGCTCACAAAAGTCGCAGATGTAGATTACTGGTGCTTTCAGAGTACAATAATATTTTTTTCTTAAGTTTTTATAAATATTTTAAGAGAAAACGAAAGAATCACGGCATCTAACTATGAGAAAAAAAATTCAGATATATTGAATAATTAATCAATATTTACGCAATGAAAGAGTCAATTACGAAGATTTCAAAATGACTTCAGAATGATAATCTTTTGTAATCATGCTGACCTTTTAAAATATACTCTTGATAAGATTTCTATCAGTATAACTCGAGAATTTAAAATTAAGTGCCCCTGATATTATCTAATTTCAAATTAATTATCTTTAATATTGTATGAAATTTCATTTCTTTGTTTAAATAAGTTTTAACAATAAAAAATTACAGTCATTTGTGCCAATTACAAATAATATTGACTTATAAATAATTCTGACCAACTTATTTTTCTTACGCAAAAATTTTATATTATCACATTGATAGCCTTATTTTGCTCGTTTAATCGTTATATCATAAAAAGTTCATCTATTTGTTACGTCAGACTTTCAAGAACTGAGATATTAATTTCTTCTTTTAAAGATTTTGAAGATATTAATCTTCGATTAAAATGTCATGATTACTATCGATATTGATTCTTGCAACGTACTAAAAGATGCAGTTCTTCTCCATATTTTTTTGTATGTAATAATTAAATCGCATTGATTTTTTTTTTGCTTTGTTATCTCGGACTTCATGAAAAGTGACATTTCTTAACTTTGAGCTAATTCGATGTCAATTTTCAGCGATATCGCATTCTGCTAGATTGCAATCGAGTCATTATCATATAATGAAGATTGCCTGAGATTGTCCGTCAATCGATGACGTTGTCATCGTAGTCTAATCGTAATTGATTAAATTATGTGAAGTATTCAATCAAGGAGAAATGGAATTACATTTTTATAAAACGAAATTTCTTTTTTGTATGTTTAATCGCCTAAATTATTTCGGAATGTACTAAGACTGTGAAATATTAAAAAATATTATCAATAAATAAACAACATTTTGGATTTGCTATTGCTTATGTTATTATCTTTTACTGTAATTGTGTGACCGATTCGCACACTGCTTACATCTTACTGCCTTATATTTTTCTGTGTTATGCTTCTTAAAGATCCTAAAACGATATGAAGATGCAGGATCCTCCTATCTATTACATCGAAGTTCTGGAAACAGACCGCTGACCTCGTTGAAATGGTGAAAGAGAAAGTTTACCAACACAAAATGAAATTCATCCTAGACATGCTCGATAATTGCATCCATCGAAACCTGTCGGAAACCGACGTAACCGGTTCCCACCGAATTCACTTTACGCTTCATGCACCCTTCGCCGTATCGCGATTTATCGAGGGTCATAATGACTTGAATTCTCGAAGAATTTCCCTCGTTGAAATAACATCGTTGAGATAACATCGTCGAGATAATTCATGACTGCCGAAAAATCTCGAGCCTCGATAGCGTGCTCAGAGAAATATCTAAAATAGAATGTCTCACCAGCCGTACAACGCAGTTGTCCTTTCACTTTTAGGCACGTGAATGTAAGAGACAGGAAGAGGAGATGTCATTAAACAACGTCAGTTATCTGTGCGACAACACGTTCAGTAGTTTAAGGAAATAAACTTGAAGACTCACAAATGGACATTGCCGATAAATGTATAATTAATTGAAAAATATGTTTTGTATCCGCATTACTGCAATTTACATCATAATGACTAAGAAAAATAATGACTAAGAAAATTAATAGAGTATTATTTAATAGAATATTGTAATGAGTATATATTGTATATATTGTATATATTGTAATTTCACAATATACATTATAATACTCTTAAGAAAAAGTGTTTCAATATATTAATTACCTGTTCAGTAAAAATATTTCATTTATACTTAATTATCGGTGAAATATCATCAGTTACTGAATGGTCAATATTGAAACACTTTTTCCTAAGGGTATTCTATTAAAATATATGTGACTGAAAAAAAGGATACTCTCGCAGATAATGTACTCTTTTATATTTAAAAAATATTTAGCTAAATAATAAAAATATATTTATTTAGCGAAAAATATTCTTTAAAAAATATAGATAATAGTTGTCAAGCGATATTTGTAATATCTATCTATTTCTACAAATTTAATAAACAAAATTACAAATTTAGGATCGTTGTTACATTTTTAATGATGTGAAAATTGAATTTATTTTTAATAGAAATTGTTTTTTTAATAGAAATTTTATTAATGTAAATACAATACAATTATTAAATACGATGTGTTCCAGATTTGTAGTAATTTTTTTATCTCTTACAGATGATTTTCTGTACGAAATCGCATCGGAAACAATAATGTTATGTAAACATCTATGTAATCTTGCAATACCATTATAGATCTTATCGATTGTCGTTATCACTGTGAATACCTCTCTGGTATCAAAAAAAAAATGAGGCTACAAAGATATTTATCAGAGAAATTGTTTTCTTACTAAAAGCTTGTTTGTCATTATCGCCTATTGACAATCGCTATCTTGACAGAACGCTATATTTACGCGAATGCGATAAACATAGTTAAACTATAACACTTCAAATGTTATCGAATATTAAAAATATTTAATGAATCTATTTAATTTATTTAAGCAAATATATCTATATATTTTGCTCCACTGCATTTTAGAGAAATATAACGGAATCGATAAAGATATATATTTCTTTTTATGTTAGCATTTACTTGAACTTACGGTTTATAACGGACGTTAATATTATACACGATATACCCAAAAAAAATAGCCAACGAAATGTTAAATGTCAAATCACGAACAATGATATGATTGTTGATTACTGATGATTCTCAATAACGAGAAGATATGAAATAGTTTGCGACAGATCAGAAATACGTAAAATAGGATATTATACTTTCCTATATGTGAAAGTGTAGTTGAAACTGACAACGTGCGTTTAACGTTTGACCGATTCGCTCCTAATACGATACCAGTGATGATAGGTGAAATCGTGAATCGTCCAATTGATTATAATGCACATTAATAATCCTCATTTGCTTTAACAAATTTGTTGGACACATCAGCAGTTTTTTTATTGAAACCACTATAAATACCACTAATATTTCTGTGTGTGAAGCTTGTCTTATTTTAAAAATAAGCACAAGCGATATCTCTAATCTGATTCTGTCTGGAACATTTTATGCATCCTTTTTTTTTTTTAAATAAAATCGTAAATCAACAGAACGTTTCCTTTTATATTAATTAATACGCAGCTCTTGCTCATTAAATCTAGACATTTCTAATTCTTCCTAATAACGATGTAATAAAGGAATATAAAACAATATTCATTCCTATATTGATATTTTGTGGTTGTCCTTGGTTGAGGTATAAATATAATCCAGTTTTTATAGTTTCTATAAATACAGAATAACCAGTTTGAATCCTAAAAGAGAATGCCGGAACTGGCGATACATTCTGATGCTTCGCCTTTTATTAACGTTTTTCAATTTCTTATCTGATTTCTCGTTTGATCACTTTCCATTTCTCTGTTACAATACCATTGCTACATTGTTCAAAATATTTTTCATGTCACTGTTTAATAAAACTAAGATAAAACATATTATGTATCAATTTTTTTTAATAAAATCTAATTTTATATAAATGGTAAAAAGAAATTTTTTATGTTCAACTAAATTACAATTCAAGAAAAAAATACTCTCTCTCTCTCTCTCTCTCTCTCTCTCTCTCTTTCTCTCTCTCTTCTAAATTAATTAGGAAATAAAATTCTGTAATAAAGTTTAACATGAAAGAAAAATTATCTGATATGAGCGCGGTTATTATCAATTGGCAAGTCAGTTATCATGGATAAGTTGTTCAACCGACCTGTATGCATTTAACACAATAGAAATTCGATGAAATATCATTAAAAGTGTATGAAACGTTATTACAGAAGCGAGAAATAGCATATTAGAAATATATTAATCTTCTTGCATTGATCTCTTTTGTTTACAGAAAACTGTCTTGAACAGCATTTCGGACGAATTTGAAGATTTCCATGGTAATGCTTATGTCAGCCTGGCCATAATCTATGCCGTGTTTGCGACCTGCAACTGGTTAGCACCGTCCTACATTTCCGTGACAGGGCCACGGATAGCGATACTTACAGGTGCCTGTTGTTACGTCCTGTTTATCGCTTCATTCTTTTGGCCGCATGATGCTCTGTTGTATACCATGTCCGCTATCGTCGGGATTGGTGCCGCTCTGATGTGGACCGGCCATGGACAATACCTAACGGAAAACAGTGATAATGAGACAATGTCACGGAATGCCGGTATATTTTGGGCGATTTTCCAGACATCGCAGTTCGCCGGTAATCTGTTTGTCTTTTTCATCTTTACAAAGTCCAAAATTGACAAGGAACAACGGACAATCGTATTCAGCGTGCTAACTGGCCTCGCAGTAGTCGGTGCCGGGGTACTACTCGTATTGAGAAAATCGCCACAGAAGTTGTTGCTGGGTGAAGCTGAGGGGGTATCTAACGCCGACAAAGAACTACGCCTGCCGGAACCAAGGCGTGAGAAACCGCTATTGGCTGCGTGGAACGCCTTCGTGGATGCAATTAGGCTCTTCCTCACGTCGAACATGCTGCTACTATCATTGACATTTATTTATACAGGTCTCGAGCTTACCTTCTATTCCGGTGTATATTCTAGCAGCATTGGCTTCGTGAAGGCATTGGGTGAGGATCGTAAGAAATTGGTGGGACTATCCGGTATTTTTATTGGTGTCGGCGAAGTCGTGGGCGGCGCGGTCTTCGGCATTCTCGCGTCCAAGATATCCCGTAAGTGCGGTGGCTGGCCGGTGATACTCACTGGTCTGACTGTGCATTTATTCGCCTTCATCAGCATCTTCCTGAATCTACCAAACGATGCATCGTTCAAGGACACAGATAATGTAGGCTATATTGAGACATCAAAGTTCCTCGCATTGGCAGGCAGTCTTGCCCTCGGTTTCGGCGACGCCTGCTACAACACGCAGGTCTACTCGCTATTAGGCGTCCTGTTCGCTAACGAGAGTGCGTCGGCCTTTGCTCTCTTTAAATTTTGTCAATCTGTCGCAGCAGCTATTAGCTTCTCGTACAGTACTGAGGTGGGATTGTATGTACAACTTGCGGTGCTACTCGTGGCTATATTCATCGGTACGGGGGCCTTCTGCTATGTCGAATACAAAGTAAAAAAATCGAAGAATGAATCCTCACAGGAAATTGATCCAGCGTTGGTCGATGCCACAAGCGGTGAAGATTGATAAGGCTAGTTAAAGCAAGCAAGCTAGCAAATTCTTTAGGTTGCAAAGATACATAACGAGTTTGAATGAAGTGTGCGAAAACTCTCGAGAAATAACATCGTGGAACATAAGAAACTGTGTTAAAAATAAAGCAACTCACGGTAGCTCAAACGCTAACGCGCGTTAACGCACATTATTTTAATATATTAACGATAAGATTGATAAGATATTTTTGCAAATATAAGTATTGGATAATGTATGAATCCTTCTATAATTGAAGACTATATTAGCTCAAATAAAAAGTAATCGAAAATATTAATTGCGAATTGCGAGTTTTTTCATAATTTTTGTTTTTCAAAATGTTAATATAAGAAGTCTTTATTATAAGTCAAGTGTGTTTTCCATTTGATGACAAGTCGATCCAAGCGTCGTTTTATCCTTCTTAACATTCAGAGAGTGATAAAGAGAGAACGACACTTGAGTCGATTTATTGTATCATCAAATGGAAAGTATCTAATATTGTTTGAGCGATTACATAAAGAGGACATCCAGGAATATATTTTCCGTCGAATGTTATAGTCTTCCAGTTTGTATATATACATGTATATTTCTCAATCTCTATTTCGGAATAACTGTGTTTTAGATATTCCCTCTTTTAAAGCGGTCTTTATTATATGCAAGTATGCCAAATACGTATTTATTGGCGTCAATGTTTCCATTACTGAAATGTTGCGTCATTCACAGTTGAAAGAACGCTGCCTTGAAGGCATTGATCTAATCTATTTTCTTTCAGATATCCGATATTGTTATATTAAAATGCAAGATTTTCATCTTAACGAGGAATATAATTGATATAATAATTTTTTTTCATCTACTCGAAAGCTGTAAGTGTGCTTTGCATTCATTGCAAGCTTCTTTATATAAGTTCTAATTATGTATGTTTGACTACGAGATCATGTTTGTTTTAGATGATTTGTGCATCAGTTTTGCACTGCGATTTTGTGACTAACTAGTCTGTAACATGAATCCGCCACAAAAAAACTCGCGTTTAACTAGTCCATAACGCAGTATATCGACTTTATGTCTGATCGTATATGCATGTGTACACGAGAGAGAGAGAGAGAGAGAGAGAGAGAGAGAGAGAGAGAGAGAGTGTGTGTGTGTGTAGTATACAACAAATAAGTAGTAGGTGGGCGGACACAACTAAGTAGTGTAGTACTAACTTACTACGACGTACCGTAACGTAACGTAGTTAGTTAGTT
>NW_012130073.1:4240982-4261486 GCF_000143395.1 Atta cephalotes
GAGAGAGAGAGAGAGAGAGAGAGAGAGAGAGAGAGAGAGNGNGNAGAGNGAGAGAGAGAGAGAGTGTGTGTGTGTGTATGCACAAATGAATGTGGGCGCACAACAGTATGTGACATTTACAGCTCGAAACTCGATTGAATTGTTCGAGATCAGATTTAAGGATCTTGTTCCTTCATTGATCGGCGCTTGTCTCACGGTGAATAGGTAGATTAACTGCGATATGCATACAAGATGCATTAAAAGTCAGACATTTTCCTCGCAATTTTTAAACAACAAGAATCAAAGCTGTAAAACACATAAGAAAAGTTAATAGGAAATAAAAAATCGTATCTTGAAATTTAGTTAAAAATCGCATTGAATTGAAATCACAAAATGACATAGATTTGCTGTTAAAACAAAGTTAAGATAACATTTAAAAATGATTAATAAAATAATTATTAAAAACTTTTTCGTCAAAATCTAATCGTGCGGCTTTTAGAACATCTTGTATGCATTGTAATACCCACGCATTTTATTTTTCGTATGTTATTTGATCGTGGACGTGTTGAATATATATTTTGATAATGACAGAGTAGAAATGTATAGTCAATGATGATCAACTATTCTCTTGACAATCAAAATTCTATTGAAGACATTGTACTAATGAATATGTATACGAGACATCGTGATACTTTTAGAGAACGCATTCCTGCCTCCATAATTTTCAAAGAGAAAGGGGATTTCGCGTGTAGTATCTTTTATGTATATTACAGTCCATTACATTCCGTAATACACATGTGCGTGTTTGTACAGAATATTTTTTCTGTACATAAGAATTGCTTCTTGGATATGTACCTGAGAAAGATCACATTCTATTTTAAAAGCACGTACAATCCCGATAATGTATGATCAAGCAAGAATGATCATTATTGTTTTTAATCGAATAGTCTATACGCAAAATTTTATGAAATATATATATATATGTTTATATGAATTTATGATAATAAACAATATAATGTATATATGAGATTGAATAATGTTATAAATGACGTATGATTGTTGTTAGCAAATATATTTATATATTGCAAAAATATTTGTATTTTTTGATTTCCCGATAATTTATCATAAAGTTTTTTAATAATTAAATATTTCTACATAATTAATTCCATTAAATATTTTTTATCAGTTTTTCGAGATATATTGTCCATTTGTGCAATAAATCATTGTGCATAAATCACTCCGATGATTCATACCTTATTGCTTTTATTAATCATCGAGTTGACAAAGAGCAGCTACACCTCGATTAATCCAATGCGATTCGTCTAGATCTGTCGGGATTAGGATATATAATATAAAATTAGAAGAATGTCCAGTAGTAGCTAATTCACCGCGTCTAGCACTTGTCTTGTACACTGGACAATAATAAACGTTTTTTATGTCGAATTTAGCCTTTTCGCCAGATTTTAACCATATAATGGGTAGCACATCGAACATTATCTTAGGCTTAGATTCATCCAGTAATCTCGTTTCTCTATTCCATCGAGCTCCCTCTAAAAAGAGACCCTAAAAACATCGCGGATAAAGATCAATAAGAAATGTAAATAAACAAACATGTCATTGCGGCAAGATACTGTTATTATATTATTTATATTAAAAGATCAAATTTTAATTTTTTTAGAACTATTATTATTTTTTAGAACTATTATTTAAGATTATATGTTAATAAAAAACTTTGCATACACTTATATAAACTCCATAGGAAGGCGCAGCATCGACGCTCGATTCGAACCGGGTGAACTCGAATTCAAAGTCTAACTGGTCGATCGGTATCTTGTGCATGCGAGCATAATTCTGCAGCACCGCCGTCAAAAATGATTGTGTGAAGAAGAAACCGGATATCCAAAATACATTCGGTGCGTCGTGATCGATCCAATCTTGTAGAAATTGCAATCTCGCCAATAGATCATTCACATAGCTACCGAGCGGTTTCAGGGAGGGATACGATTTTCTGTTCCAAGTGAGTGGCACTTTGCCAACGCTCATGCTTAGATAAACATCCTCCAATTCTAATGACATTAGAACCAGCCCTCTAATGGCTTTCTGCATGCTGTTCAATGTTTCCTTGATGACTTTGGTGAGCTCGTTGAATTTAACGAGTTCCTGACGCAACACCGTGTTCATGCTATTCATGTAAAGTACCGGATACTTCTTCGACACGTATTCAATATCGAATTGTGGTCGCATCTTTGATAAAATCTCACTAGCCAGAGTAAAAACTATTTCATCCATGTCTTTCTCGACACCTGATGAAAATTAATAAAAATGTTATTACACAAGCTGTATTATGATATATGGAATAATGTTATATTATCGCGAATAAATTCCACGCCAACATTTTTATTGCTATTTTACGACAGTATATAATAGCAAGATTATGTAACATTTTTATAATGTTGTGATCTTGTGCAATAAATTATTTCTACAATATTTTCATAATTTTGTCAATAATGTACACCAAGTCTAAATTAAGTGTACTGAACTATGTAAAAACTCACATATTATATAAGTTTAGCAATATTTCAATTATAAAAAGAAAATAAAAAAAGAAATATAGTTTAATAAACATTTAAAATTAAAGAAATATATATTACTCGCCTACTCCGCTGATTTGTGGCTGAGTTAAAAGTGCACCGGCTAATAGTTGCATTGCTTCTCGATTGTCCTTCGCTATGTCTGCGTTCTCATGCAAACCAAAAACTTCCGGCAATTGATTAATTGGTAAGCTGCGAATGTATTTCAGACATCCTTCATAATCTGTGTCCTCTGGCATACGATAAATTCCGCTCGGAGAAAATGAGTATCTAGGAAGATACGAATTACATGATATGAATAACAAGATATGAATATTAATAAAAACTTAAAAAACTTATAACATTTTATCTGACAAATTTAGAATCTTAAAAATTTGTTTATCTCTAATAATCATTCCTTTCATAATTTTGTTAATTTCTCCATTTTTAATTCATATTTTGATTCATTTCTCTTCTTTATACAAAATTAAATTACAATATTACTGAATATAATTCTTATAATCTCTGTTTTAGAAATGTGAAGGAATAATTTTCTTATTTATTTATTTAAGCTTAAATTTTCTTTCATTATAAAAAAATTGACAAAATCAAAGAGAGTAGTATGTTCTTAGATTTTTGAATTCTATATAGTATTAAGAACGAGTGATATTACTCTATTTTTATAATAACTTCAGGATTATAAAAATTCTTCAGCAGCGAATTCAGCAGCCTTCTATCTTTATCATCGGTCACTCTGCCTCCATAATTGCATTCGCCTGTTAGATAAATGAGTGCGTCGAATGGTACTTCGTCGTAATCATTTAAAAATTGCTAGATTACCAAAATAGTATAATTATAAAATAATATAATTATAATAATCCCATGATAATATCTATTAATAAAAGAAAGCTGCTCCCATACCTGTAATTGCAGAATACAGATACGCAAATCGGACTCGTTGAACTCGTAAGGTATATTCCAGCCGAGTGGACCGAAACTTCGTCTTTCTTGCACCACGGCATGGAAAAAACATAGAGAGAACAACAACCTCCTCCATTCTACTATTTTCGTACACTCGCGGAAAAACTTTAAATCCGATATAGGATCGTTCAGGTAACTTCGCAGCAAATTGCTCTTCAATCCCTTCGGCGGTTCATTCGTCATCTTGACACCGTTCTGCAGAATGGACACCGGAAATCCTTTGGATGGGTAGCTAGTTAACCATAAACGAAAATCACGATGCGTGTTCTCAGGTACGATAATTTCATCGCATATTTGGTCAAGTTCCTTCATCCACGATATGGCAAGATGGCAGTTCTGCAAGATGACCCACTCGCCACTCTTGATACCACGCTCGATCATGTCAACTGCAATTGGGCCCTGACCCTGACCCAATGATATCGTCATGAGATTTTTCTTCGAGATCCCGCGATCTTCAGCGAACTTGATCAATCCAGCCATTGGATCCGATCCAGGTGAGAGCACGAAGATGAGAGGCGTAACATTGCTCGAGTCGTTGTATGAACTCTGGAGATCAAATGGTGGCGGTTCTACGAAAGATGTGCTCATATGATGGATGATGTATGCTTGAACGGCAGCAATCAGCTTGTCGGTTCTTATGCATCTCAGGATTACGAGCTTCCTCAAATTCTCATCCTCATGTTCGAATGGTGGTGGGAAAGAATGTTCCTGTGGGTTCGACAGGTCATAGTATGCTTGCCATTGCGATATGTTAGATTGGAAGGATGTCCTCAATTTTTCAAGACCGGGCAGGAGACTAGCTTTTACGATCTCGTTCCAGGATTTGTCGGATAGCCATGAGGGATCAGGGTTGGGATAAGGATTTTCGAGAGCCATTCCACCCGTCAATAAAAATACCCAGAGCTCTTCATCTAATTTACGAGCGGCGCGCAGCAGACTGACACAGAGGACCAAAGAGAATATCAGTTTGTCCTTCTCGAATAAAGAACGACATATATTTCTATAAATGCTTGCCGTGAAGTATGAATTGAGATTGTTCATTCGTAAGTCCAAATCCGTCGACTGTTCACTGTTGGTTATTGCCATGACGTAGAGATGTAGAAACCATGGTAGTGAGTATTGGTACATGGGATCAATGTTGGCCAACTCGGAGATACAGAAGAAGAGAACCGCACCATGCTTCGAGACGGGTTTGTAACCATCACGAGCTTTGTCTATCTCTGCCGAGGTCTTTATTGCAATCTCCTGTTTCGCCTCAATGTCTTCTGATAGCATCTTCGAAGTCGAGAGTATTCTGATAGCGGTCTCATCTTCGAGTATGTTGCCCTCGGATTTCGTGAGAACCTCTAAGATCTTATCCTCGATCTCTTTTAGGATCCTTCTATTGTTCGCACCTTCTACTATCAGCTGATTCTTCTTCTCTTCCAGCGTCGGTAGCTCTTTGGCCACGACTATGCCTAATAACTGATCCTGCAAACCTTGCGGCGTGATCATGAAATTTAGTAGAGTTACTTTTACCGCGATCTCGGGCAGATAATGTGGATTTCGCAAACGCGTGGTGATATAGAATCGAAAGTTCGAATTATACTCTATCACAACTTCGCCAAACTTCATGTACAGCACTCCACGGTGCTTGTATACGTTCTTTAGCAACACAGGCTCTAGAATCGCATCAATCTCCTCCATAATATTCTCTAACAGCACTGGCAGTCCCAGTTGAATGCTCATCTCTATCACTCTCGCGTAATTGGGATCCGTGAGTTTAATCACCGCTAGCTTGTTCGGCTTCTCCATATTTTTCACCCATTTATTCGCCTGATTCTGCGGATCAATCATGAGCGGCCAACGATCAGCATGTTTCACGATTATACCATTTTCCACCGAAAAATTATCAGCTGGTAACCCTTGGATGGTCCAGTCCCTGATTTCTACCGCTTCACCTAATATATCGATCAAATTAAACTTCGCACTACATGGTATAGCCTCTTGCATACAAGAAGTATGCCACTGATCGATTAACTTATTTCTATATTCCACTGTGAATGCTCCTAGATAAGCCACCATTCCGGATGATAGTAAAACGTCTCCAATCACATTCCCCAAACTGGCGCCCAGTTTACTGGCGGTCTCACTCCATCTACTTTTCTCGCCGCTCAGACCGCTTAGTAGTTTTTCAGCCCTTTCCAATTTCTGGCTACAATAGTCGATCTGATCCTCCAACTTCTTCTTCTCGCGCATACACTCAGCGAATTCATCATTGAGGGACTGCAATTTCTGTGTTACTTCTTGCAATAGAGTTCTCTTCTCATTGAGCATTTCCATCTGTACAGCTAATGCAGCTTCCGCTTCCTCTAGCATTGCCTTCTTCGGCGCCACGACTTTGATTACACGATCGTACACTTCCATAGCACGCACCCACTTACAGAGACCCTCGCACGCGGTTGATACTTTCTTGATTGCTTCTGGCTGGAAGCTTCGGTCATTTATGAACTTTTCGCGAATACGCTTCATATAAGCTAGTGGTATATTATCCTTGTCGAAATTTTTTAAGTTCTCTAGAAACTTCATATCGCCCAACAGCTTGATAGATGCGGGCCAGTAATCGTCCACCATTTGACCAGTGGACGGATCGTGAATTCGATCCGGTTTTATACCTTTCAACACACAGATCGCTTCCATCACTAATCTAACGCCGGCTGGCGGAGCTTTCATCGCCTTCACAATTGTGATGTCTGCCGGTTTCAAAGTGTCCAATGCCGCTAAAGCAGCTTCCAATGCCGGCGTAGCTTCTGCCAAATCACTCTCGCAGTCATCCTTAATTGCTTGAGCTGCCGCAGCCGCTTCGTTCGCCAAAGCCTCATCAGCCGCCACAATTTCTTTCTTCGCTTCTACATTGATAGTATCTTGTTCAATTCGGATCATTAGCTTATCACTCAATTGCGATTGCGCTAATAACTTCGGTTGTAATTGATGTAATTCGTCCTGCATGAGCGATACTTGGTCGGCAGCGAAATCTAGCTTTTCTAGACCGCTTTCGTAACGATTCTGTTGCATGGAGATTTGCTCGATTTTCTGTCCATATAATTTGTATAATGATTTGATCAATTGCAGAAAACTTGTGGGTGTGACGTAATATTTTCTACCGTAAGTCAAGTAATAATCTTCACTCATCACGGAGACACTCGTGTGGAACTGTTTGCACATCTGCACGCATTTCTCTCGTAGTTCTGAACCAATGTCAAGATCTCTCAATGACATCCTGGCTACTTTCTCGAGGGCATCTTCAGGCCAGAGCGTGTACCAATCTATAGTGCAACAATTGATAAGCGACGGGAACATCCTCAGACGATTGCGGAAGGTATCGCCTATTGGCGACATCGTCAAGACTATGTGAAGATTCTTTTTAATTCTTTCGATGAAAAGATTGTAGAGCACCATCGGCGTCATTTCTACTTTCTTACCGCCACTTACGTCTCGTGCGAGGTTCATCATCTTTTCCAGTATCTCCGCCTTTTCATCTATCCCATATAAGTTCGGTATGTCCGCAGTATTCAAAATCATGTTGATGTCCTCGATAAAAAACTCGTCCTTGATCTGATGATCACCGAAGATAAAAACAGTGGGTTTTCCTTCACAACCGACATGTAATAGTAATTGCTTCAAATCCTCTCGCCATTCAGTCGTTCCATAAGCCTTGGTAATTTCGATCTGATGTATATAGTATTCGCATATGCTGGTCGCTAATTTGGCACAAGAGTTACGACCGGAACCACCCACTCCGACGAGTAGAGCATGACCATTATCCTGTAATAATACTCGAGAAATGCGAGAGATGTGCTCGATAGCATAACGAAACAGCACTAGATTCATCGGCGTTTGCGAAACCGCGTTGTACTCAGCTAAATAGTACTCCATTTTCTCCTGAAGATTTTCCAGATCCCTTATTTCATCGTATATTTTCGGATCGGCATCGGGTTCAATGTAATTTCCAAAAAAGAGATTGCTAATGTGGAAACTCTTTATCATTTTTTCATCCGGCTTGAGTAAATTTGCGAGCACTTTATCCAATGGCTGACGCAGCTGATCGTAGCATGTGTATCGTACCATCCCGAACAGTGTCTCGCGATCGGTGTCATCTATTAGTCTATCATGGAAAACTCGATATACTTCGTGAATCCACAATCTAATAAGTTTATCGGGATCCTTCATTTTAGCGGCCGGAATCAAAAGCATGCCTCCGATAACTCGACTGAAATCACGCAAATTAAACTTATAATGGCTTTTCGATGGCGTTGGCAGAAAATTTTTAATGGCCTCGAGAAACACATTCATGGTAGCGCTCACTATCATCTTGCTTAGTCTTGAAATCTCCGGAACAAAACCCTTAGCAAAGTGCCAGTCGAGAATCGACGAGAAGATCTTTGTCATAGTGGCTTGTTCGAAAGAATCGATGCCAATCACATGCATGTGACGAGTGAATCGCGATGTCACGACATTAGAACCGCCTCCAGGTGGTATCATAGCAGTGATCAGCAAAATATCCACTAGATGCAACATCGAGGTATCTTTCGGGTCGAACCAGTAACCATGATCTATCCATTGTCGAAGTAATTCTATCGGCGGTTGAGCGCCGAAGATCTCCACCTGCGGCATGCTAAGATCGTCCACAAATAGCACACACTTTTTTCCCATGGCAGGACCGTAAACTCCTTTCCTCCTTCTATCTAACTTTGACATAACTATCTCCTGTGTCTGCGGTGCGTTCGTTTGTGCGCTGAAGTTTATAATATTCTCTAAGAATTTTTCCCGTGGCAACGATACAAGATAGTTTAGTATGATCACGGATTTGCCGGTGCCCGTCGGGCCTACGAACAAAAGCGGTATCGATCGATTCATAAATTGTTTGATAAAAAAAAGCTGAATGGACGTTTCCCTTGTTTGAATGATCAGCTCACTGGCTTTCGCTGTTGCTGGTAAAGGTGCCTGAAATGTATATATTTTAAATGTCTAATTATTTTCCTATTTTGTATTCATAAATTATAAAATTTTAAATACTTCTAATAGATTTTTTATTATTTGTTTTCTAGCTTTTTATTAATTTTTTAATGTTGTTTAAAATTAATTCCATGTACTTTTAAGTAAGTCTCAAAAGTACATAAAAAAATATCAATTAAAATTTTATCTCTTCAATTACTCACGTGATTATTTTTCTTAATACCTGTTGCATAGTATCCATCCAAGATATCCAGCATCCGTTATTCCTTTTATCATAAATCCAATCATACACTGTACCTCTATCGGGAAAAATTTGTTGTTTTGTCAACTTAAACGTCTTTGGCTTGGGATATTCTTCGATAGTACCGAGTAATAGTTTTCGCAGGTATATGTCGAAAATTTTTCTGCTGTCGTTCATTAATGTTGAGCAAATGCCCCAAACTATGCTAAACAGTAATACACACTGAAGCCATACTGTGCTTACTTGCGTCTCGTCTGCCAACATCATGCTGAATACTCTTGTAAAAGACTATTACGCAAAAAGAAATATTGGATTAAAATGTTACATTTAAATACATGAAAAATTACAAATATTTAAAAAAATATTATAATTTTTTTAAGCTCAAAAGTTTCTTTTTCTATAAAGTTCTACTTTAAATAAAGTCAGTTATTACATCGAGTATAAATCTAGTACAATACAGACTTTTCCAATGTACTTACCAAGAACATGTGTATCTCTGATGTGTCTATAAAAGTTTTACAATTATGTCGGATAAAATGCAATATCGGTTCGATCAACCAATCGATCAATTCAACAATGAGCTCGTATTGTTCAAATAACAATTTCTTTTTAAGGTATTTTTTATAAGATTCAAAGATTGGTTGCCAGCCCAACTGAGAGGGCTCCATATAGATCATTCCACATCTGCTGACAGTGGCGGGCGAGGCATGGTCGAGATCGGCTGGTTCGAAGAACATATTCATCCTCCCGGACATTTGTATAATCTCACCGGACATCAAACAAAGTTTCTTGTTATCATCCAGCACAGTATTCATGCTCTCAATCCAGATTGCATCCACCGGGCCGTCAAACACGATCCATTTGCGTTCGATCGCGATAGATTGTGCGTATTCGCGAAATGTGTTGGCCAGCACGCCGTCGCTCCATTCATGTGATATCGGATCAAAGCTACCGTACAATTGACTCAGCGGAATGGCTTTGGGATTGATCACTCGGTAGGCTGTACGGTATTCTCGCATCGTGGCTCTCCGTATACCTGACAAATCGCCCAGAGAATCGGCCAGCGCTTTATAAGCCTGCGTCTTTCCACCCAGGGCAGTGCCGACAATCATCAAACCATGCCGTACAAGTAACATCTCATAAATTTGCACAATCTTCTCCACATACCAGTCAGTAGCCTGGAGGTTTCGCTTCTCTAGATTTATTTTCAGTAGATTCACCAGTTCGTCACGTTCCGGTTGAGGCAGTGTCACGTCTGGGAAGAGATCTGTATAGATGCCGTTGAAGAGATAAACATCCTCGGACAAGAATTTCGGCAGATTAACATCTACAATAGCACGAAGAACCAATATGTGCTCGTCGCGCTTTGGAAACTTGAGCTTCAAATTGCCGGCCGCTATCAGCACGGTTTTGACTGCTCGCATCCCATAATCATAATGCTTTTGAGAACTCAATTGTTCGGAGCACAATTTATAAGTGTGAACTATTTTCTCCGCGAGAATCTTGGCATCCGTAAAGCCATACGAGTACAAGGTGATCTCACCGATCATGGCGTAGTCCGGTACCATCATTGCTACTGTTCGAAATAGTACTTTCAGATTATCCGGTAGTTCTACTCGTCCAGCATAACCCGGGTTCATAGTTATGATAACGTTGCAGGTGAGATTCAGCTTTAACTCGGTGCCTTCAAAGATAAACTTCTCAAGCTTCATGCTTATAGCCATCTGTATCGACAGTATTTGCTGAGCAATCACGGATAGCACCTCCAATTCAATTCTGTTGAACTCGTCGAAGCACGCCCAGGCTCCTGATTGTGCAATACCTTTGAAGAATTTGCCCATCGCTTTATAATCAAGTCCCTCGGAACAGTTGAACACTACGCAATGCTTAGCCACAGCCTTTGCAAGATCCTTGCCTGTTTCCGTTTTGCCGGTGCCCGCTGGCCCCTCCGGCGAACCACCTAAATTCAACTTCAACGCGCCCATTAAAGTCCTATAACATCGATCTGTCAATGGCGTTATCACCAGTCTTGACGAGTTGCCGAGATACTCGAAGGCATACATGACATTAGTTGTGACCATAGAGACAGTGATACAATCATCCAGCCAGTAGTAACGAAGCTGCGCTATCCAATTAAAGTCCGAAGGGTCGTCAACCTGCTTGTCGACCAGCAGTTTTACCACATCCCGAGCATGCACATCTATCACTATCAAGGCGTTCAGTGTTATTCTAGCGCCAGATTCTAGTTTGCCACGAACAAGTGCTACAATATCCTCTATTTGATCAGTGCACTTGTTTAAGTAGATTGCCGTAGTACGTTCCTCAAAGGATTCGTATACCTCGCTGGTCCAATGTATTTGACTTGCACAAATGACAATCTGACCTGGCCATGAAAGTACCCACTCCTCACGTACGGCATCGAAATACGCTAATACACTCTGCTCGGCAACATCGCGCATCGATATCACCATGAGTTCTTCCACTTGGCATAACCATCTCTCAACCATACCCTTCGCATCAGCTGGGTAAATCTTGCCGCTCAGAGGCACGTATTCTTCCTCGGCCGACAACATACCAATAATCTCCTCCTCCTTGGTGAAACGGAGTTTACTAATACCCTCGAAGCACTTTCGCAAATGCGGTTGCACTCGTTGCGGATCCTTAGTCTCGGACAGAATTTCCAGCAGTTCATCGTTCGATAGGAAGAAGAATCGTGAGAAGAACAGACGCTTCTTCTCTAGGTATTCATTTAAACCCTTCTGGATTTCTTCGAGGAGTAAATTACAGAGCTTGAATTCTTTTAACATGTTTGGCATCGCAGTGGCGTCGATTACCCGCCTGTTATCAAAAACGTATAACATGATATTGCGCCAAATCTTGTCAAGTCTACGAAAGTTTCTTGATTCGGTCGGCATCTGGCGCATGATGTCCTCGCTGCTGAATATCGGCTCTAGATACATCCAAGTGGACTGGCAGAGTAACCATTGATCGATAATATCCTGCATCGATATCAATTTCTCCTCCCACTGCTGCATCTCTTCCTCGAATGCCTTTATAAAGGGTGAACTGCGCATAGTCTGCGCCTTGAGAATGTGATCATCCAATAACATCTGTATATCATCCACGGCGGATAATATAAACACTCCGGTTTCTCGATAAGGAACAAGCTCGAAGTATATTTCCTGCCATTCTTCCTTCATCTTTTGCAGGTTGCGCTGCAATGTGTACTCTTTTGTGGCCGCCGAAGCTATCTCTTCCAACTTCGCGATGAAAATAGATAGACCATACTCGATCATCTCTGATAAATTACTAGTGTCTGTTAGTACTATCGGTACATCGACAATCTTACTGATTGCCTCCCAATGTCGAGCTTGTAGACCTGGAGTACAGATGATCTGTAATACTGGAATGAACTGCCGGAATTTTTCCACCTTGCCCCGTACCATCTCGGCGACACGTCTCGCGCCTGGCACTTCCATCAACAAGCGCGATAACTTGTACAGAGTTCGCCACGTATTTTCGGTATCCTCGCATATTTGTTCAGCATCTAGACCCACAAATGGACCGTAGAACCATTTGTCGTAATTTTGATGAAATTCCAAAACAGTATGCCAGAGTTTGTCGAAGGTTTCTACTGTGCTGGACATAGTCGGCAGTTCCATATATGGACTCAGTTCCATGTCCAACAGTCCTTCCTCTTCATTGATTTCTTCGGCTTCTTTACGGATCTCTATCATAGTTATGGAAATGTGCTCAATTTCTTCCACAGCCTGTATCATTTCCTCCATCGTAAGAACTGGTGGATCTTTTCGCTTAAATTGATCAATCGCTAATTGTACCGTAACTATTTTCTTTTCGAAAGTATCTCGTCTCGTACGAAGCACCATTTCTAGGAAGTCCTTTCTCATCTTCAATCTATTGCTTGCCAATTCCATCACAATGTCCATTTCCTTCGGCCAGGTAATGGCACGTGAATTTAAGTGAATATCATCAGCCGAGAGCGGCTGATGATCGAACAGAAATAATGTCAACTCGACCGAACGAATTAATCGTCTCCTCAGATTGAACAATGTTGTGTCGCGACTCTCACACAAGTAGTTGTATAGTTCGACAACCTGTAGTGTTGTTTCTGGCATCTTCGAGATATTCTCCGCTATTTCATCAAAGATTGAGCATAATTCACGATTGTTGGCTCGTAATTCATCCGCAAAGAAATTGCAAATTCTACTTCGAAGAGCATATAGAATTTCTTTCATTGTATCGTTCACAATACTACAATCGATCTCGAGCATATTTAACGGGATCTAAAAAAAAATCAACCAAATTATTTAAATTATCAATTTTTTAAAGCAAGTATACAGGAAAATATGGTATAACGCTATAAATCTTTCCTGGGAATTGATAAATATAATAATATTACGTTAAATAAAAAGATTGAAAAACATGTTTTAAATAATAATTTTTCTATACTATGTGTGAATGTAATGTAAAGAATTATTCGGAGGTTTTTCTATTAATTGTGACTTAATCATATACTTACTTTACATCGAAACATAGAAATCTCTTTGCGCAGAGCGTCGTACGTTTTTATCTGCTGTTCAAATTCTCGCAACAATGGTACCGGCTCGAGTCTAAAGAAATTGTCCAATTTTTTCTCGGCTATTCCGCTTGTAATATACAGTAAATTTGTGTAACACTGGAGGTAATTATTAGGACCAGTCATATGCTTAATAATTATGTCTAAAACGTTGGTGATGATGCTTATTACCTATGTTAATGTAATGAAAGGATTGTGCAATGAATTTATCGAATATTTGATATTTTCTTAGAATTTTTTTTAGAATATAAATATATATATATATATAGATATATATATATATATATTATAATTACCGTATCTTCGAATCGCGAAATAGGAAATAAGTGACCCGCATCTTTCAATTCCGGAAACAAAATGGTCTCAATCTTGGGTATCATAGTGCCTACCTCAATAATCTTGTCAAAACATGACGAGATTATGCTGTGCAACTTTAGAATGCTCGGTTCGCAGTGGAAGTTCGTCGTGCCAAGTTCCGGTTCCACTTTTACTGTTACGAAAGGAGTGCTACAATGTAATTTCTATTGTATTCGAATCCGTCGTAACTAATATCTAAAAGATAGCAATTTCGATTACACTCTGATATAAATATCAAAGAGGAATTGAATTTACTTGAGAAACATGAGATCCTTATAGTCTCCTTCGAAAGCATTGCCAGCATCATACTGCATGAAGAAGTCTTTCACGTCTTGTAGTGTCTTTATTATCATGATTCGTAATTGCTTTGACAATAAAGAATTAACGCTGCGAAAATATTTCTCAATCATCGCAGTGGACGCACCGGGCTGTGTTTCGAAATACTGCGACCAATCGTATTTCTTCTCGAGAAAGATTTCCGCCACATCGGCCAACCATTCTTTAATGAGAACATCAGTGGCGGCAGCACACAGGGCATTGAGTCTTGGTTTAATTTCCGCGGCCAGAACAGGAAGCATGCCGAAATCTTGCATGTGAATTATTCTTACTTGACGATATCTAAAACGGAGAAAATCATTAGCTCATATTTGACAATAAAAACACAATGTATTTTAAATTATTTAAACATCAATAGAACGGAAAGATTAAATTTTGAAACTTTTGACTAGCTTCTCATATAATCTTACTTTGTACACCATAAATCTCGGATGTCTCTTAATATCTCATTGCCGATGAAAAGAATATGTTGCATGGAATGACTTGCTGTGATTTTGGACTGATGCCAAGGCACTGGCGCGCGAACGTATAAAACAGGAAATTCAATAGGAACTGTTTCAATACATAAACGTTTTCGTTCATCAGAATCCATTAGAATATAATCCACTATTGCGCTACGAAGACTTCGTTTATAGTCATCGATTATTTCTGATTCCAAACTTTTCATTATAGCGTCAAAGCTGTAAGAATCACATAAAAATATTTTATAAATTCAGCGTTATTTGTAAAATTATTTTGTATTTTTTAAATAATCAATAATTATATTACTACTTGTATTAGTACAATTGTATTAGTACTTTTATAGTTCAATGTTTATACAGAATATAATTATACAGAATATTCAATTTTTTATTTTATATTATTAATAATTTTTAATTTTTATTTTTTTAACTGTTTATTTTAACATTTCGATAAAAATATAACACTGTGAATATACATGAACAAATTAGGAAACTAAATAAAATCAATATTAAAACTAGTAGTGAGTCATGTTCTAAAAATTTGAGTTTAAAGACTATTTTCGAAATAAAATAACATAGAAATAAATAAATAAATACTATGGTACATCTACTTATAGTACTAATAAATACATCTACTTACTCTTCACGTTCTTGCAATTTATCAATGATACGCTTTTTCGCAGCATCAATATTAATGTAATCATACGGCTGCAGATGATGGTCGCTTATGCAATAATCTCTAAGATAAACTATTTTAGCAATATCCTCAGGTTTTATCCTTTGTTCCTCATCAACTATTGCCATTAATTCGGCTAATTGTTCTTCCACAGATTTTGGCATTTCTGCCTCGATATAACGTACCATCTACAATATATGATGTTATTTTTCTTATATAAATTTATTAGTTGGATTAAAAAATTAAAACATTCAAATTTTTTAATTCGAAGTGTTTGTGAGATTTACACAAACGTCTCTCATTACCTTGCGATCCAATCTTCGCTTTGTTATCTTTCTCCTATGTATAGATAACTCTTTTTCCTTCAAGATTCTCGCCTTCTGACGTTTCTTCCGCAACCATGTATCATCCAGTAAATCCCTCAAATTCACTATATTTTTCGACACACATTCTTTCTTAGCCAAGGCTGCGGCTTTTCGTTTAACTTCTTCATTGTGTCGTTCAATGAAACTGCGAGGCGGACTTACGAGCACACCATCGATTCCGAAAGGATGCCATCGTACAGGCTTGACATCGCGTCTAATTAAAGTTCTAGTTCGATATGTGTGCACGCCAGGTGTGAAGATACTGCCTATACTATCGGTAGGCTTCACATAATTATGCCAATATTTATACGGAACAGTTTTCGTCCACGAAGTTTCTTGTATCAATTGCTGCTTCTCTGAAAATTGCGGGGCTTTTAATGTTCCTGATGACGAACAATCCTTATGTCCCGCTATTGTGTGAATCTTGTCCGAAGTTCCACCTGTCTCCTTCTTTTCAGCCATTTTTGTCACTTAACTTAACTCTGTCACTTAAGTTAACATATTGAAAATACAAAGGCACTTTTTATGTCATTCTTATTCTAAAAAATGTATAAATAAGTTCTTGATGAAAAATTGATAGGATTACTATACGTTAATAGATAATTAGTAGATTTAATTAAACAAGTATAATCGACAAAGATAATGTCTCTTGAGCTCAAATCAACATGTTACATCTATCTATATCACGTAACTATGACGACGGCATGGCGCGGAGACGGTAGTATTATTGAAAGTGACCGGAAAAAAACAAATTCGTGGATTTGTATTTATATTTTATATACTAAAATAAAGAATTAGTTTATGTATACATTTTCTGTAAATATATAATTAAATAAATTACTTGTATATATTGTGTCAAATATTATATTAAAATAATTATTTCTAATATAACATTTCTTCTTATATTAAATAGATAATGGCAAAACACTTTAAACCAAATTTAATTTAATTTAACTCTTAACCGGGCGCGCCTCCCGGTCAAACGTTAGTAGGCTCGCGTGGCATTGCCATATCACAAATTTATTATTTCAGAGTTATAATTGGATAAATAATTGAACAGTCATCAAAAGCAAGTAAAATATATTTATAATAAAATATAATATTAAAATTTAACATTAAATGAGGAATACCAAAGATCAGTAAAAAAGACCTGCATTATCAATGATCTTTTAGAAAAACAAATTTTGTGGCACTCAGTGCCGCGACGCGCTCAGTTATTAAAAAAGTATTGCTTCTGTCGTGCGCGCAATTTTGCTAAAACCTAAACGCTCAAAAACGTTATATCTGATAAAATAATTCAAACATTATGAATGTAGATGTCTTGAAGATGTCTTATCTGCATTTTGAACATAATGTGTCTAGAATATTTCATCATACATGTAACAGTCTTGAGTGTTCAGGTTTTGGCAAAATCGCCCGAAATGAAATATTTTAAATAACTCAATTTAAATGTATAAATAAAACAGGAAAAAAATAAATCGGCTAATATATACTCTGGCAGTTTGTTATCAAATTGTCAATTAGTTCACATTAATAACTATAGCTATTTTTCTTCGAAACTTGTCGATGGTAAGTTATGTCGATGAAGTAAAGCTTCTTCATTTATATAATCTTGCTCAATATGCCTAATATCTTGGACAAAACTAATCTCATTAGGAACAAAGGTACCTTAAAAAAGAAAAATATACATAAATTGTTGAAATTAATTACATAATCTATTTTCTATTTCTAATCTAATTTAATAGCAAACGTGACTTACGTTTATTTTTAGCACATTTACCAAAACTATTTATGAGAAATTGCTTATCTTGAGATTGAAGAAGGAGTATGTTGGAAAAAATTTGTGATATTTCCTTACTCGCTTCTGCTTTTGCTCTTAAACAATACACTGCAATACTTTTAATAAAAATACTTAGTTAATAAATATTTAATATAAATTCATTATATTTAGATTCATAATTATAAATCTACCTCATGCCGATCAATATTACAGCACTGGTTACTGGTGAGGCAAGTTCCGAAATAACCCTCCAGAATGTGCTGTCTCTTTTCAATGATAACATCCCATCGACAATAAAATCCCAAGTATGAAGATGATTTCTGAATGGTCCGCATTCATCACTTTTCACATTTGTGATAACATATCCTATCGTGAATAATATTACAATAATACTGAGAAATGTGAGAGCTAAGAACAATGTTTGTGTTTGTGCCGCTCGCCAAGGCTGCGATGGTCTCTGATAGTATCTTTTCAGCTCATATCTCTTCATATAAAACGTAAAAATTAGTTTTATCATGATCATAACAGATATTAACGGACTAAAATAAAATCCCATCCAAAAGAGCATCTGATTATAAATGAGATTTAATGTACTGCGAGCGATATCGAATTCCAATTTCCCGACTTTTGTTGAATATCTTTTGTACAGCACAGAACGTGTAAAATGCAAAAATGCTCCAAATAGCGAAGCAATGAAATCCAGTATAATAAGTCGATAAATCTCTTCTCCTAAGTGTGTTTGCCAACAATGTGACATACTGTGAATTATCCAGAAGACGAATAAAGTCCCGATTATTATCGCAGCAACTGCATAATTTCTGACAATTGTTACATAAAGTTCCGTACGTTTGTTATTGTAGCGTTCTAGTGATGCCTAAAAATATCAATATTATAATCAATTATTTTTACAACAGAAAATGTAGGCTACTTACTAGGTAGGAGATAATCGCTGGAAAAATATGAATGATGGCGGTAATGGCTATTGGCACAATCATAATCGAGATAGTTACAGGCGCTTCTATGTTGTAATGACTTAACAGAATCCAAACGAGTGCACCAGCACCAAAAATCATAAATATAATAATAGACGTCACAATAAATTGTATTATAATTAATAAAAATTTAGTACACCAATGCAAACGCATATGCTGCTTTGTTTCTGCTAATAGTTCTTCTAGTTCTTTATAAATTGATGCTGATTGCAAAACAGCAGTTTTTGGTGAAGATATACTGAAGTCCCATCCACAAAATATTTTGCTGCTATATAAATTGTGTACTTTTCCGCGTGTTTCGATATAAGACTTTCTATAAGAGGATATGACACTGAAAAAATTATTATTACATTCAATTAAATTGAATAACTTTAATCTTATTAATTTTATCACACATACTTGAGAGAGAGTATAACAAATGTAACTATATAACAAAAAAGCAGCGTTAGGAAATAGGCAAATGGAATGCTATATTTGGTTCCAAATGATACATCTACTGTGCCGTTGGAATAAAAACCATAATACATTATTGTGCGAGATAAAAAGCCCTGCAAACCAAAATATTGTGATATGTACGCTATGTTTAGAACATGCTCATAATAAAATAATAATTAAATTTACACTGCCTGTTAAAAAATCCAGTACTTTAATATCGTTTGATACATATACTTGATCCAGTGATTGTGGAATCACAATAAAAGATACACTGCAAATAAATATTCATCAAAATCTCGTCTTTTGATTATTTCATTTAATATAATAATATGTATAAAGAACTTTGTATTTGCGCATCAAATAAATGAGAATTATGAACATTTTTAAAACTCTTTTAATTTTAAATAATTTTAAATTGGTTCAAATTTTTATATAAAAATGTACTTATAAACATAACTTTACAAAAAAATGAAATAAAATGTATTTACCTCAAAATACAGGAAATTGTATTAAGAAAGAGTAACCATCTCAAGAATTTGAAGTATGTTGCTATACCACTTCCATGATGACTCTCAATAGTTTTTATTGTTCGATGCCATAATTTCATTGTTGACAGGAAGTTCTGCATTGTTACCCAAATCTATATAAACAAAATCCAAGTTTTCTTATTTTTTTATACATAATATAAAGGTAAGAGCTCCAACAAATGAACATTACCTTTGCAAACTTTAAACTAACATTATATTTAAACAATTTCCAACAACTAATTGATCTTTTTGTTGTTTTTTGGTTAACAGTTTCCAATAGCTGTGACTTAACAGATTGTTTCACAGCGAAGCACTGTGGTATTGTTCTCACTGTTTCCATTCTAAATTGTTCCAACTTGGGATCATCATGCATAAACTTTTCGCTTGATTGCAGGTGACTGGCAATAGCATTAGCACATTCTTCATTAGATAAATGAGCAACATTGCGCATTCTCAAAGTAGCATATGGAATAATAGAGTTTAGATCATCTAGCATCCCTTCATGTTTTCCTAGAAATATTTAAATTTTATTTTATACATATAGAAATTTTATAAAAATTTTAAATCATCAGACATTCAAAAGCTACACTTACTTCCTAATTCCATTGGCAGTAGCTGTTCCATTTGAATAGATTGACTAAAAGATTCACAAAGTTCTGCTTCTTGAATTTCAAAAGACATTCTGATAAAATCAACTGATATTTAATTCTAAATTATGTCCTAAAAAGAAAATAATTTTACAAATGCTTGGTATACAATTGAAAATATCTAAACTATAAACTCACTTTTTATCAAAATATTCCTTCATTAAAAAAACAGTCATTGGCTAGCAATCATTTCATCCACACAAGTAAAAAAGATAAATATTAATTATATATATATATCTTTACATTACAATCTCTGGAAAATGATTTGATACAGATATGCGATTAGATAAAATATTATTGGCCTAAAGTGAAAAGGAAATTTACATGATAAAGATGTTTAATTCTTCTGAATAATATATATTTCTTCTGTATAATATATATTTAAAATTTATTATCATAAAATATAATCATATTATACTATAAAACTCAATTCGAAATATTATATATAAATTTATATATATATATATATATATATATATATATATAAATATATATAGTAATTATTAATTACGTTGTAATTTACTATCTATTTAGTAATTAACTTTTACCTTTTTACCTACTAATA
>NW_012130073.1:4261506-4273766 GCF_000143395.1 Atta cephalotes
ACTGAATTATTTAATCGTGTAATTTCATCATTTGATATTCTTTCAATCAATGGTTCTTTCATCCAATTATATATCAATGAAATTCCAATGTTACTTATGCAATTGGATGTACGACTTATTCACGCTCGTAATTACTTTAAACTTAAACCACAATTATTTTCGGCAAAATTTAAAAAAATAGCATTAAAACTACAATAATTTCACAAATAAACCTTAACCATTTCTAACCTAATTCTTATTAAAATGACAAAATTCGCACATTAATCTTTGAATACAATTCTATTGTTAAAATATACCTGCCAAACGCGCAAACAACAACAAATTAAATCAAATTTTTTTTCAACAGATTACACTGAATTTTCTCTCTCAAATCTGTTCGAGATAGCGTTTAATTTTCGTCTGTAAATAGCGATATACGTTCGAATCTTTTCGCGCCTTGCGAAAGTTGTGACATGTATTATTGGATTTCGTGCGATCGGATTTCTGCTGGTAGTCGTAATTTTTAGGCATGCTTGAAAGTGCTAATTTGCAACGGTAGTTATTTCCAGGAGGAAAAGTTAAGATACAAGAAAATCTTTTTGAAAGAAATTTGAAGTATCGAGATTAAAAAAAGATCAATGACTTACCTAACCGCTGGAATCTGTATCATTCGAAAGTAATGCGCTAAAAAATCGGACGTTAATAGGCGCGTTCAGATTTCCACGTGTTACCCAGATACCGTGATGTCTTTCTTTAACTTTCGGTGAGCAACAAGTATAAAATGATATCTGGGTGACACTTGGATTGGAATCTGAATACAACCAATCTCGGCTTTCGCTTAAACGAACGCCATGTTGAAGAAATGATGATTTCCAGTTAATGTTGCAACAGTACTTCTTGTACTTCATAATGGTGACTGTTTAAATTACTTAAAAATACACGCGATTAAAAATTTTTGATTTACTTTAAATGAAAAAATAAGCACGCGTTTTTCAAATTTCTCTCGTTATTAAAATGTAAAATATTGCAGCTTAAAAATCTATTCAAATCAAGAAATTATATAGTAATAATCGCACTGTTTCTGTTCATATTGAAACTGTAACAATCACAATTATAAGGAATGCGTATGAGAGAATGATTTTCAAGTTATTTTATTTTAATGATCTCGAGAACATTCTTGACCGGTTTTTTCAAGGATTGAAGAAATAAGATTAAGTAATAAATCGTAGCTTTATTATCATTATTATTACGAAAGACTTAGATTAAATAAAAAATATTTTCAACATTATCCTTGCATTGTTACGCTTCAGGTTATCCTGAATAATCCCATACGAAAAATCTAAGACATTAAATGCATTTTGTTTTTCGCTGCTCCGTAACACGCGTGGAATTCAATGTAGTGTATTTTCATTAACACATTCTATCGTTAGTGCACTATAATACTATTTTCTTTTGTAGCATCAAGTATAGTAGAGTATCCATATTAGGGTTTATATTATGTAAACTGTGTACAATAAGTTTCATAATTTAGAATCAACATGTAGCTTTCAGTCAGTGCACTGTATGATTGATATTTTTTTCCTTCTAATCTCATAGAAAACCTGAAACAATTTCATGTACTTATATGTATCACAAAAATGGCATGTTTTTAATAAATGCCTCTCTTGTGTTCTATATTTTAAAAATAAGCTATAAATGAAGTTTTGAAATAAAATAATTTTATCTCATTAATAATTAATATCAAAGCATTGACTTTTACTATTTTCAAAATAAATCAGGTCATACACTTACATTTTTATCATGAATAAGTACATTGCAGTAGTACTTCACCACATGTTGTAATCAGTATCATCCTGATCGAAGGTTATGAAAAATCCGACTAGAGTTGAATACACAACAATATTACCTGCTAATGTCAGATAGCAAGCGCCCCATTCTATCTGTAAAGACAAAAAACCTATGTGTTCTAAGTGATCAACAGATTTAAAGCTAATTTATTATAGCAATCATATTTTCATTTTCTTCATCTACAATGTGAGTCTATTTTGTCCAGCTTAAAAGTTTTGTCTATTGTTCAAGATTTTCAAAAAAAAAGTTTAGGTTTTTCAACATCCCTATTACATTGCCAAATAATTTTTAATTCAAATGTTAACTTTTATTTAATAAAAATTTAAAAATGAAGAGAAATTTTATTTATATCAAAAAAAGACTCAAATTGCAGAGAAGGTTAAAATATTTTATAAAAAAGTGCGTAGTAACTTACCACTGGCTGGTCTGCCGGAGATCGCGCCAATACTATTGGAAGAGCGAAGGATGATACTACGAATCCCATTGTAATAAATATTGCAAACTCTAAACATGGATTACTATTGCTTCCTGAATCATCTGTGTAGCGACGTGCTATTATAGTTGGAATAGGTGCCAATATATAAAATAGTACAACAAAAAATGGCCACCATACTCTAGAAATTGTGCTTGTATTATAACATTCTATAATTCTAGGAGAATTGGATAAAACTGATTAGTTTTATAAAATTACTCACTTATATATCGGTAATGCACAGCCTAGAATGACAAATGTCATTCCGATGGAACCAGCAAACGCTAGCAGTACTAATCTGTAATTATATATTTCCATGTTATCATTGTACTAAAAAACTGGTTTAATTAAATTTTGTGAATAACAGAGAAACAGCTACTTCACGCGAATTTTAGAGAAAAAAATGGATGCTTTACAAGAAATGTAGTAGATATAGGTTGCGTTCCACTTAATGCTCGTAACGCTTGCGAGTATTTTGTCCTTGTTTAACATTTGATAAACAAAGATGAAATGATTCCACAAGCGTTGTAAGCGTTAAATGGAACGCAGCCATAGTGAATCATTACAATTTTGTTTGTCAATGATATAAATAAAAATAAAATGATTATTATATTATGCCTCTTGCTGGAAAGCATAAAGTATCTTATGCCAATAATTTGCTCGCAAAAGTACTTACGCTGTTTCGAGGAAGTGTCACAAAGAATGCCATGAAATAAGAAAAATACAAAATTAATCTATTTAACAGTATTATAAAGGACATTCTACAATGCATTGCAAACATCCGTTGAAACGTTTATTGTGACAATCAATTAAAAGCGGGCATTATTTATGCTTCTGATTGATCGTGACAAACATTTCAACTGGCAACAGTTGTTCGCAATGCATTGTAGAATGCTCTTAAATACTTTGGCTGTTGTTCTTTTAAGAATAATTGACAAATGTCGTTCTATCATTGTTATTCATTAAATGTCAAGATAAAATATTTGTTGACTGCCTCTTAAAAGGATAATAGCCTACATTTTTTACGAGTTTGATAATACATTTTTGGTTGTCTAGTCTTAAATCTATTTGTAACAATAAGTTATATAAAATTTTATATAAAATTTTTGCGTAATGATAGATGAAGGATCGCAATGTTTTAAATTGTAGATCTTAAAAGTTGCAAACAATGCATTGTGATATCATAAAACGAAACTACTGTTCTAGATTGTAATTTTGTTTTTATAAAGTTAAAAAAAAAGGAGGAATCGAAGGTAGACGTGACGTGAAGGTCGCATGCTGCTCTTAAATCAAGTTACGAAACTTAATTAAGTGATAAGAATTGTGTGCGTAATCAAACGTCAAACGACGATGACAACAGTGGTGCGAAGAGGTTATGTTTTGACAGCCAATTTTCGCGATTTTAGTGCGAGGTCCCCACGATGATGACATTTCCCGAGGATTCATGCCACGGGGAATCGCATACGCGTGAAATGATTAGAAATAACCTTTAATCCCGGCCATTGCGAGTTGATTTGACAAGTATATATATTTATCGAACTCTCACTAATCTCACTCCGTAGACCGCGAATTACGCGTGACGTAAATTGATAAAAGTACATCATTGGAGGAGACAGCAGGTTCATAGCTCAGCGAAGGTGATTGGTTGTAGAATTGGACACGTAGTAAAGCTCATCTACATAGAAATCGTAGACGATCGTGGGATTTTAAGTTGGATTTTAAGTAGGAAATTGATCAATCACAATCTAAATAAGGAGAATATTTGACTAGGATTGGTCAATTGTTTACAATTTGAAACGACCTTACGACCGTCTACATCTTTTATGTAGACGAACCTTTAAACATAAAAGCTAAAGTACAGTACTTTGCATAAAACATAAGAAAACCAATCAGAATCTTTTATTTTTTAGGCTACGTTCCAAAACTTCCTCTCCGAGAAAGATTTTACTCTATATGCTATAGTATACGTTACTATATATTTCGAGTAAAATTTTCTTCAGAGAGGAAGTTTTGAAACATAGTCCTAAAAAGGAAATGAACTCTGATGATTAATTATACATTAAAGTACATTTTCATGAGCTGCTCAAACAGAACGTTTCAGTGACAAAAAAAATCACGTGATCAAAATTGACGCTTGATATTTATCAATTTTGATCACATAATTATTTTGGTCAACGATTCGAACGAAGTTTAGACCAATGATTCTTTTTAGGCCCAATTCCACAAATCACGGTTAAGTCTAACCAAAATTTAACTTATTCCTTGTTTCTTTTCAATTCTTAAATTGAAAAGAAATAAGAAACAAGTTGAACCTCAGTTAAGAGTTAGCCATGAGTTGCTGAACTTGACCTTAGCAGAAAAAACAGCTTTGCAACTGTTGTAAAATTCATTAATATGATTTTTTTATGATTGGCCTTGTCCTTAGTTTCTTATTGGATCTAAATGTACAAAAGCAATCATATTCAAGAATTTTACAACAGTTGCTTACAAAGATGCTTTCTCTGCCGAACGCAGCCATTGGCTACCATGTTTATTTTGACGTGTCGCCGCGTCACGCGGCGGTTCCGATTTCGCGAAATATGGACGCGCCTTTACCCTATGATTTGGCAACGGGTAGAAGCGAGTCATCACAGACAGTTTCCTCTCATTTGTGTCCGTGACTCCGTTGCTACACTCATTGCGTGTACCGAAAGAAGAGATTGTGCATCGTGCGGATTCCTTTTTTTGCGCGGACAACACCGAAGGTTGGACGATGAGTGATCCAAAGAGGTGAGGAAATTCGTGACGGGCTCGACCTGAATTGATCAATAGCGATTCCATACCGATTGCTCGCGTTCGTCGGTAAAGCGATGTGTGTCGCGGAGCGCGACAGCCAAGGCGGCACTCAATTTCACGATGTCATCATGTCGACAGAACGACGCTTTGTTTTTCGCAAAGGCCCGCGCTCGTCGTGATGGCCGATGACGTCGTGGATCACGCGCCTCCTCGTCCTCGCGATATCCCGATTCGCTCGGGGGTGTTCCCGCGGATCGCGGATCGAGACTTAAAAATTTTTCGGCATGTTGCTCGATCATGGCTGTGCGCGAATCAAACATGACAAAAGGGAAGAAGACGCTCGATTCTTCGTGACGCCGAGTCAGCTGGCCGTCCATACGGATAAAAATTACGAGCGTGAACGCGAATGTTCTTGCTACAATTTTACGTTTGCTTTACGTGCCTGAAATTTAAAAATATGTTAATTTCGTGTACTTGTTACATATCACCTTTTGAAAATATGTTGAAGAATTATGTTAGGACTTTAGTAGATAACAAATAAAATGCATTGTGGAATGTATATATATATATATATATATATATATGTACATATTTATATATGTGGTATGTCATTAATTAGTTTTTGTTTTTCTCACTTCAGAATATAAGGACATATTTATTTCATCATGAAGACTTTGTAGTAAATTAATAAGAAAAATAATTTTAAAGATTTTTGTATAGGATATAGAATAGCGGTTACAGTTGTTTCCTTCAAAAAATATTAAAAGAATGTCATCCTTTATTTTTTAATTTATTTGTTAAATTTAAAAAATTGGTTTCTTTTTTTAAATTATAGTTATCTCATTTGTCTAAAAAATTTTATAGTTGTACATTCTCATTAGTGATAACATTTTTATTTCTAATTTTTGTTATATTTATTTGTGTTTACTATAAAATATTAAACAAAGGAGTATCATATAAGAATCATTACATTTGATATATAATTAATGTTTTATATTTCAGTGGTGAAGATTTGGCGACGGCTATCCTTCGTAAGAAAGATAGGCCAAATAGACTGTTGGTTGATGAAGCAATTGCTGATGATAATTCCGTGGTTGCCCTTTCTCAAGCGAAAATGGACGAGTTGCAATTGTTTCGTGGAGATACTGTGTTGCTGAAAGGGAAAAGGCGTAAGGAAACAGTGTGCATCGTACTTTCAGATGACACCTGTCCGGATGAGAAAATCCGTATGAATCGCGTTGTTAGAAATAACTTACGTGTACGTCTAAGCGATGTCGTTTCTGTACAAGCATGTCCAGAAGTCAAGTATGGAAAACGTATTCATGTGCTGCCAATGGATGACACTGTTGATGGTCTTGCTGGGTAAATTTAACGTTATGTCTAAGGTTTAGAACGTAAATGAAATATAGATCCAAAGTAGATTTTATTCTATTATTTTCATTTAATATAAATTCAACTTTTTAATTGATCTTATAAAATTGAGAGTATTGAAGGGATCGAATTTGGTATCTGCAAATTATAAGTCTATTCTTTTTAGCTGGACTTTTGTATTAATTCATCTTTCTTTCTTTTCTCTTTAGAGGAAAAGAAAAAGAAGAAAGATGAATTGCCAAAAAGAATAAACCTTTTGAATCATTCATTTTCACATAAAACCAAACATCACTCTAATAAAATTGAGATATATATGTATAATAATTTACAAGCTTAATATCAGTAACTCTAAAATGAGACTTAAAAAAGTACTGAAAATATCTAATTGCAGTAAAACCATGAATTGGTATTATCTTTTTGAAATTAATTTTGCATTTTACTTTTAATTACGTAATATTTTTATGATGGTATAAATATAAAAAAATAAATATATAAGTATAATGGTATAAATATATTATGTATTTTTCGATTTTTGTAGAAATCTATTTGAAGTCTATTTAAAACCATACTTCCTGGAAGCATATCGTCCTATTCACAAAGATGATAATTTTATTGTACGAGGTGGCATGCGAGCTGTGGAGTTCAAAGTTGTAGAAACTGATCCGGGACCATTTTGCATTGTGGCGCCTGATACAGTGATACATTGTGAAGGTGATCCGATAAAACGAGAGGTCAGAAAAATATATGTTATATATGTTTTTAGTATCTTCAATAACGACGTAGATAATAAAGAGCATTTATTTACAGGAGGAAGAAGAAGCATTAAATGCTGTAGGTTACGACGATATCGGTGGCGTCCGTAAGCAGTTGGCACAAATTAAGGAAATGGTAGAGTTACCTCTGCGACATCCATCTTTGTTTAAAGCTATCGGCGTTAAGCCACCACGTGGTATATTGTTATATGGACCACCAGGTACAGGAAAAACTCTCATTGCACGTGCTGTAGCAAACGAGACCGGAGCATTCTTCTTTCTCATAAACGGTATACAATCTGAATACAAGCAAAATAGTATTTAATTATAGGAATAAAAATGTATAACATAAATTAGGAACATGAGGCAGAGGAACATAAGATATTTAAAGACTTCCCTCTTTCTACGCAGGTCCTGAAATTATGAGCAAATTGGCTGGTGAATCTGAAAGCAACTTGCGGAAGGCATTCGAGGAAGCCGAGAAAAATTCTCCGGCCATTATATTTATTGATGAACTTGATGCGATCGCACCGAAACGTGAAAAGGTTCATCAAGTCAAATTTAATATCTTTTATAAATCGCATTTTGAAATAAAAATTACGTTTTTTTTTATATAGACGCATGGTGAAGTCGAAAGGCGTATTGTATCTCAACTGTTGACACTGATGGACGGTATGAAGCAAAGCTCCCATGTAATTGTAATGGCAGCTACCAATCGACCGAATAGCATCGATGGGGCATTGCGCCGATTCGGACGTTTCGATAGAGAGATTGACATTGGTATACCGGATGCTACTGGCCGATTGGAAATTTTGAGAATCCATACGAAGAATATGAAGCTTGCTGATGATGTCGATTTAGAAGAGGTACCATTTATTTTTACATTACTTTTAATAGATCAAAATAGTTAACATTTTATATAGCTGTAAAATAATATTATATTTAAAAAAATATCACTAGATTGCAGCAGAAACTCATGGACACGTTGGTGCCGATTTGGCGTCTTTATGTTCCGAAGCGGCTCTTCAACAAATTCGTGAAAAAATGGATCTCATAGACTTGGAAGACGACCATATAGACGCAGAAGTCTTATCTTCGCTTGCGGTAACAATGGAAAACTTCAAGGTGGGTTATTATTTGTATTTATTCATATCGTTTTCTAAATGAAAGTATCTTTTTGTTAAATCTCAATATCTTTTGTTAAAGTATGCAATGACGAAAAGCAGTCCGAGTGCTCTACGTGAGACCATTGTGGAGGTACCGACGGTCACCTGGGATGATATTGGAGGTTTACAAAATGTTAAAATGGAATTGCAAGAATTGGTGCAGGTAAAAATAAGATACAAGATTTAATATATATATATATATATATATATATATACATAAGTTTTAAATTACATATTTATTAACATGCGTCTTTGTCGCGCAGTATCCAGTGGAACACCCTGATAAATTCTTGAAATTCGGTATGCAACCGTCAAGAGGCGTATTATTTTACGGTCCTCCTGGTTGTGGTAAAACACTATTGGCCAAAGCGATTGCCAATGAGTGTCAAGCAAATTTCATTTCTGTCAAGGGTCCTGAATTATTAACTATGTGGTTTGGAGAATCGGAAGCTAATGTCAGAGATGTCTTCGATAAGGTAAACCATCTCGCATTCTTTAATAGAGAATTCGAGATTATTCATATTTATATATATATCGTTTAATAACAAATTATTTTCAGGCAAGATCAGCAGCACCTTGTGTACTGTTCTTCGATGAACTTGATTCTATTGCAAAGTCTCGAGGAGGCACCGTCGGCGATGCTGGCGGTGCTGCGGATCGTGTGATAAATCAAATATTAACGGAAATGGATGGTATGGGTGCGAAAAAGAATGTATTCATCATAGGAGCAACAAATCGACCCGATATCATCGATCCGGCAATTCTACGACCCGGTAGATTAGATCAATTAATTTATATACCATTACCTGATGAGAAGTCTCGAGAAGCGATATTCCGCGCCAATCTTCGGAAATCGCCTGTAGCTAAGGTAATAATTCCGTAAATTTACTTAAAAAATACAGATAATTAATAATAGCGATGTATTGTTTATTTTCTTGTGTGCATTTTTAATTATTAAAAAAAAATTTTTTTTCTTTTGTTAGGATGTGGATCTAAGCTACATCGCCAAAGTTACGCACGGCTTTTCCGGTGCTGATTTGACAGAAATTTGCCAGCGGGCATGCAAACTTGCCATTAGACAGTGCATCGAGACTGAAATTCGAAGGGAAAAAGAACGAGCAAATAATCCATCCGCGTCTATGGATGTAAGATATCTTTATAAAATGCACTTTACAGCATTTTTGTATTATTTTGTAGACTCATTTCTGCTGTGTCATTTTGTATGACTCACATCTGAGTCAGCATTAGATTTTATTCGAGTCATCTTCGAATCATCGGCAGAAAAAGTCTTATACATTTTTTTTATTTTTTTATGACGTACTATGATAAATAGTACAATATTTCATTTTCCGATCGCAAGAGAAAAAAATTTTTATAATCGCATATAATAATCATTTCATGCATTTTTTTTAGCAATATATAGTAAACGATATATACATTTATATAGAAATTCAATAATTCGAACACAAAATTGCTATTAATATATATGTATATCACTCCTAAGTTTTACTATTCGTTTTTTCTAGATGGATGAGGATGATCCTGTACCAGAAATAACGCGAGCTCACTTCGAGGAAGCAATGAGGTTTGCGCGTCGTTCAGTGTCCGACAACGACATTCGCAAGTACGAAATGTTTGCGCAAACGCTTCAGCAATCTCGAGGATTTGGGACTAATTTCAGGTATAAATTTTCTTTTTCAAATTCTAATATATAAAACAAAACAACAAACGAATCAAGTTAAATCCTTATGGTCATTGTTCTTTTAAATGCTAAAAATATGATACATATTTTTACTAGACAGATTTGTACATAATAAAAAATATTTTTTTCATCTTAAAAAATTATTTGCAGATTTCCACAAAGTGGAACAGGCGGTGCTCAAGATAATACACAAGGCGATCAAACCTTTCAAGATGATGGAGATGACGATCTCTATAGCTAAGTTTTCGTTTCCTTGTATGTCATTACAGTGAGCATACGACAAAAGGGCCTGTCTGTTACCACATAATATATAGCACAGGAATCGTTTTTAAGTGATATAATTGAAATATAAAGAGCGTAAATAAATGGAAGAGATAAATGGAAATTTTATATGAGGTACATACAGCTTTGTGTTTGTAGAAAAAAAAAGGCATAGACCCTAATCCGTGTAGCTAAGAAATATTCGGATATAAAATATCGATTGAAAACTTTGTCCATATGATTATTTACATTTTTATTAATGGAACTTCATCTTTTAGCGATATCGTTATATGAAATTATCTTTCCTTTCTTTTCCACGAACGTGGCAACATGGATGTAATAGAAATATAATCATCGTTGATTAACAATTACATAATAGAAAGATTACTACAAAGTGACGAAATGACACTTTATACCGTGTATACACGTATTATAGGGATATACATATTACCCATTGCAATTTTGCTACATAATTTTACATGCGTTAACGATTATGTATTTTGTCGAGTTTGAATTCAGAATGGACCCTTTTGCTGCATTATCACTGTACTCGATGAGATTACATTCTGTTGTCACACTCACACATTGCAGTAATATTTAAAAAATTTATGCCATGTCGAGATGAGATTGTCAACTAATGATGTATGTTGACGATTTTACAAATATCCCTTGATAGTAAATTAATCCATATACGATGATAAAGAGCCTTTTTCAATCTCATCATTCGAATCGTAATGATTATTTGCATTATAACGCAGTTTTATAAACGTTGAAATTTCTGAAGGAGCCGAATAATATAATACGAGTAAAAAGAGATTTGTCCGATTTTTTTTATAAAGTAATAGCAAGTTGTTGATACTATTATGCCATAATTGGTTGTACCACTCTGATATAGTATTTGGTATAAACTTTAAGAATAGAATTAAAATTTAAAAATTAAAGCATTAATTTAGCACAAAAAATTAAAGGATTAATATATTATTGTATCAGAAATAATTATTCTTTCTAAGTAATGATTGATATTCGATACATAATTTTTACTTTAGTAATAAAGATAATATTTTAATTTCAATCTAAAAAAATAGATAGAATTATAAAACAAACTTATAAAACAGTTGAATGCATATTCTAATAAAAAGTTTTTACGTTTGTAATCTACATTTTTAAATATTTTATTTTGAAAATAATGGGTTTCACATATAATAGGATATTAATCCAAATGCTAAAAATACATTTAATAAAATCATGAAAATGTTTATTTTTCATTCGAAAATTTGTAATGATTATACTACTAGTATTGCGTAATATTTATATGAAATATAACTGACTTTTCCAGGAACAAGCAGTGTAACACACAGTTACCATTTCATCTTTGTTTAATGTTGAACAAAAAGAATGTAATGATTTATTATGTTACACTGTGTTTCTTGCTAATAAAATACTCAATATTAGCACAAGTTTTCATACGAACAAAGTTGTGATAACGCAAATTTTCAATGAAAAAACATTGATTTATAAAAAATCGTCAGCAATTTTATTAAATACAAATAAAAATAGGATATTGAACCAATCGTAGATAAGGAGACTCACAATGTCTTTTTTTCTTTTTTTTCTTTCTTTCATTTGCAGACCAGCACAATCACGTGTTAATAAGAAACTTTATACGTAATGACGTTCAAAGCTTAAGCCTTAGCACGTTCATATGTACATTGATTATTTTAACACTTTTATTTATCTTTATAAAAGTAAAACTATTTACCAAATAAAATTCGTTAGTATAAAATCGCCATAACGACATTTACGGATCTACGATACTGACATCATACTCGCGATCGCGCTGAATGCTTCAGTTCACATGAAAGAAACTTTCTATTATATATATATATATATATATATATATATATATATATATATAATAATAGTACGAGATATAT
>NW_012130073.1:4273886-4276748 GCF_000143395.1 Atta cephalotes
CGCGTGTAATAGTCTTCTACGTTACTAACAANAATAATATATATATATATATATATATATATATATATATATATATATATATATAAATAATCGGAGACATATTATAAGATCCATTAAATTTTACATAATATGCTACGAAGAATTATGAAAAAAGAAACGGTAGCTGTGCTCATCATCATCATCATACAACGACAAAATATTTTCACTCAGCACTAATGTCGTCTTTCTATTTCGGTAAATTGGCACCGATCAATGGAGAGATTTTATTCACAGTTTAGTTCGACCGTTAACGAAGTCGACACTAAACAAAAACGCAAATATATCGAAAATTCTTCCCTACTAATGAACTATTTATACAAATTACATGTCATGACAATTTTAAATAATCGATTCGGAAAAAGCGTTCAAAGAGACACTGCTTATTGCACACATTCGATACGATTACATATTATACATAATTATCTGATAAAGTATTAAGATACAGCATGATGATGTTTGATAACAGATATAAAATTTTCATCGAGTTAGAATTCTCAGTATGCGTAATTTTCAAAATTATCTCTAATCAGCATGAAATAATATGTCTAAAATGATTTAGATTTTAAGAAAGGTGGAATAAATCCCTTTCTCGCGTTTTTATAAATACTTTATACTTGTCCCTGCTATCATTTGCCGTTATTTCATTGTCCCATAGCTATCACGTAAAGACTGAAGTACTTTTTGAACTTTAAATGCCAACAAAGCATCATATCATTACAAAATTGATATTTTTTTGGCAAAATTATACAACTTGATCATGTTTGACATTCTTCTATAAGAAGCTAACATATGTTAAAGGATCTTTTATACAAGAATTACAGCTGAAGTTCATCGTTCGACAATTTGCCATATATATTTATATATCTTTACATCTTCATCCGCAAAGAAGATGAATTTTTTTTTGTAAACACAAAGAAGACAAAGATTTCATCATAAAATATAGCAATCCAATGAGACATGCAACGAAACAGATATGTTATGTCGCAAGCTCAAAAACGTGTTTTAAAATAGCCAAAATCCTTCCCGCCGTTGTATGATTTTCATATGATGGGATAAAAAGCAGACATTTTTGTTTATATCGTTTCCAATTTTTTTTATATTGATTTTTAAATATAAACATTATAAATAGTAAGCGTGATTGAAGCAAGAACAGCTAATCAGCGCTAATCGTGGATGTTAGAATTTGATGCAGATATTTCTTATAAAAAAATAATTTCAAAATCTCGTAATAAACGTAGGTCATAGTCATTTTGATTATTAAACCAAGATCGACTGTTCCAATTTTTTCTTCTTCCTAAAATAATTTTTTGGTAAAATATTTGCATAAAAGTCCAGAGAAATAACAGTTATTGTTCGTAAAAAGTATGGCGTTCGTTAAGATAAAACAATTTAATTATACTAATCCGTCATTTTCGATTGATTATTCTGAGCCGTCTTAAGGGTACAATAAAAACACATATTTTCTATATAAAGTACTTCTATATAAAATATAGAAGTATTAGAATGTAGAAATACTTCGCGTTATAATATATTATACACTCTCTGTGTGCACTTGACAAAAAATCGCGTAATTCCTGTAATTGAAAAGATTATTATCATTGGATTACTATATTGTCCGCGCGATATTGCATTTCTTTTGCAAATGCAATGTCTGTTTAACTAATGATAAAAGAAATTCCGCTTAAAAATTCAACAACTTATTAATACGACCGAGAGTGTTACTCAACGGTACTTCTTTCCTTTCTGTTGCACAGACATATATGGATTAGTGTGTAAAAATCCGATCTCTTTCTAATTTAGCGTGCATACATTCCATTTATGATCTTTAACGCATACAAGATAACAATCTCGGTAATATTTGCCTATAGATTTTTAAAATTTTTGGTTCTATTGAACTGGGAGTACTGGATATAGAGCCGTCTGTAAATACTGGACGTCCTCTGCATTCTGTGTCTCTTTCGCTCTTTCGTTGCTCTCGCATGGCTTTTCTTATTTCCATTCAGTTTGAGCTTTTGATATGCCTTAATTGTGTATGGGTTATGCTCAATCTGTCCTTTGCGTAACAGGTGGGAATTCGGTATCATCGTCCAGACGAAATGGGCCGCCGCCTTTTGGTGGGCTTTCCGTCGCCGCTATCATTTCTTGATACTTCTCTGATTCTACAAATCCATTCAGATTATCAGATTCTATCTCGATCGCATTATCTCGAGCGGATATAACGATAAAGATGTATACAGACGATCAGCATTCAATGATATATGAGATATTTTATGCATCCAGATATGTTCTTAATTTGGATCTTTCTTAACGCAAATTTCTAAGATTCCCAACTTTATTGGACTAGAATACAAGTCCTAAAGGAATAAAATATGAGTTCGAATAGTGCACAGAAACGTTTTTATTTGAGTGCAACTATTAAATATCTCATTGATCATTGTCTACATCACATTGTGAAATACATTCGCTAAATGAATTCGTTAATGAATATGAAATTATAATCTTCTCTAAAAAAAAAAATTAATCTCACACAGGCATTTAATTTTCTAATACATACACTATTGTATATGTATATGTATGTAATATAAAATATAAAACGCGATTTTTTTTAATTACAATAATAAGAAAATTATATTTTATATCAAATTATATATATAATTATCAATTAAGGAAAAACTATTTTAAAAATAATCGTGCGTATATAGCACTTCTCGTCTTTGGAAATAGATACTTTTACGTAACACGACGATGTTTTTATAATTCAATTCATTTTACGTTCAATAATAAATGCTATATAAAAAAAAAGCAGAGAAAATATGATGCAAT
>NW_012130073.1:4277534-4278621 GCF_000143395.1 Atta cephalotes
ACACACACACACACACACACACACACACACACACACACACGCGCGCGCGCGCGCGCGCGTCTAATTTTGTAAATACTACATCATATTTTCTCTGCTTTATATATATATTGGGTTGTCCGGAAATATATGTGTGTATATATATCTATATATAATATATTATACGACTCTTTACATTTCTAGTTTCAAGTATCAAGTGTTTAATATTATTTTTTACAAACGAATACAAATTATTACAGCCTGTTTTCGATTTCATTATTCGATTTTATGACATGAAGACCGAAAAAAAAGAAGAAAAAAATATTAAATAAAAAGAGCTATCTATTTTCTTAAATTCTATATAGCTCATTATATATTACATATACTGAACTTATATAGAAACGATACCGTTAACAGAAGTACGTCATATATGTACTTTTATAATGATTAGTAAGTTAAGTTCTAAAAAATATACGTCACTACTCTGCCATCATATAACGTCTACATAATTATGACACTAATATCATACAAGCTATTTGTGTTAACAGCCTTAATAATCATATATTAGTAATTATGTACAATTGTTAATATTATTATTATAATATTAAGATATCTATGAAGTAGTCTTCTAAAAATAGACTACTGCTTATAGGAATTCTCGTGATATTTTGTAACAGGATGCAATAATGCTAGATATTATTATATCTGCTGACTAGTAAAACAACTTGCATATGTGCTTAGTGATTTATCCCGAGAATAATAGACTAGTATCTACATGCATGTCCTGTGCACATGTGTATCATATACTCATCTTAAGAATTTGTTTCTGCAGTTAATAAGCATAATCAATTTGTGATCTATCCGTTTTTAATACGATATAATATAAATTGCTCATAACACACGAGGATGTAGGCCGCGTGAAAAGGCACATTGTTATTCAGCACTGCTCTCATTCTTCCTTTCGCTGCGTGTACGTATAGAATAAAAATGCGTGAGCGCTAGTAGGCACACACACGCATACACACACACGCACGCACACACACACACACACACACACACACACACACACACACACACACACACACACACACACACACACACACACACACAC
>NW_012130073.1:4278641-4283472 GCF_000143395.1 Atta cephalotes
ACACACACACACACACACACACACACACACACACACACACACACACACACACACACACACACACACACACACACACACACACACACACACACACACACACACAAAAAGAGAGAAAAGCTTTAAAGGAAAATTTAGGTGTTTTGTGTATGGAGAATGAGAGCGAAAAAAAATTCGAGGGACAGAATAGAGGACATACCAGTACCTGACATGGAGTCTGGCGAGCGGCCACGCAACACACCCGCGTAGCTATTTATGCAGGCTTCGGTGGATATTAAAAAGAAAAAAATTACATCAAGTAAGGTCAACTATCGGGCCCCCCTCCCTACCCCCTGAAGAAATTATCTGGCTATTTTATTCATAAAGGGGGGGGCTAGAAGCGAGAAAAAGAAGATATAAAGCAAACTATAAAAGTAAAGGCATCTGGAATACGCGGCGCGCAGTACACACTCACACGGCATGGTACATAGCCAACAATATAAGCATTTTATTAGAGCTGAATCAACTTTAATGAATTACTTGATCATAGCAGAATCTATCTACAAATATGGAAGTAGCGATTTGTCTACTACACAATAAAATAGCAAGCGAGTTTTATAAAAATATAGCTTTTGTTTGAGTACAAATATGAGTTTATATTGATTCTTATAATAATTAATTGAATTAATTTGCTATCGATAGATAATTTTTCTTTCTTTACTTTAGTTTTGGATGAAAGATAGCGAGATGAACGAAAGAAACGATACTTTTTTTCTTTTTACTGAAATTCAATTGTATTATGAATATGTTTCAATAAGTTCATTATATAGTTATGGCTAAAATAATGCAAATATCTGCTAGTACCAATTCTGTGTGTGCGTGTATGTGTATATGTGCTTTAAAGAAGGAGATACTTAATCTATTCTGTTAGTGCTCGAGTAATTGCGAAACTTATCTCAAAATCACAAAATTACTTAAAAAAGAAAACAAAAGAAACTCTATACACACTCAAGCATATTATTATGAATAAATATAAAGTTTCGCATTATTAAATATACTTTCAAATTAACTGTCGGTAATGTATCTTTATCGTCAACTCGCTTCAACTAATTTGTAAATGTATAGTCTAAAATTCTTTCTTCATACCTGTATTTGTATTATTCGTGGTAGTTGCTGCTCCTGAACCAGAACCGCCACAATCTGATTCATCTCGCTCTTTATCGTCTAATCTGTGAAAAATGAATGAGATATCTTTCCATCTTCATTTTTATTAATCACAGTCTATTAATATTTTAAGAATAATGATTAAAAGTGACGATTCGAAAATAAACAATCCAAAATAATAATTGTTTATCAATTTTACAAAACTCATTGAAATTATAATATTACGAACCTGTGTTGTTTTATAAGCGTGCAACATCCACTTTCTGTCGGATCCACGGAATAGACGTACAAGTAACCATCGGCACTAGCTACTAATAGTTTTGGTACTTTATGTGTTCTAAAATGTAGATAAATAAAATGTATCGCGGATACGTAATAAGTTTAACGCACAGTGTACATAAATTTAAGATACAAATTTTTGAATACTCACACAGTGATGGCACAGACATTTTTTAAACCTTGAAATGGTAGATGGACGCTAGCAAAAGCACGTCCTTGAGTAAAAACATCAGTCACTTGCGACGGCAAATACGTAGCCGACGCTGTCACAGCCTTCGTTAAATATCCCATCCAGCTTTGTGCTTCGTCTGCAGTTTGTTTGTTTGGCCTATAACCCAAATAACCCAAATAACACATTTGTTTCTACATTTTAATGAAATATTCATTAAAAAAACAGTGAATACGTGATACATACGTTTCCTTTGGTTCCTCCAATTTGAATATATGCACAGTTTCTGTATTACTAGAACAACAGAGCCACATAGAGTCCATACTGAAAGAAAGACTGTTTATCGTGACGCATCTTTTAACTCCGCGTCGAAATTCGAATAACTTTGTACCCTCGTGAACCTGTAAAAATAAACAATTGTTGCAATTGTATGTAGTTATTGCAACAGTTTATGGATAAAAAAAAATTTTATGAATAAAATGTAGGTACTATTGTATCTATTTGTATATCTACTAGCTACTTACGTCAAAAACTCTAATAACAGTACCCTTTTCAGAGGCTGTCGCCACTTTGGTGCCAGTCGAGCTGAAAGCAATTGCTGCCAATGGACTATCATGTGCAGGTATCATTGTTTTTGCTTGCTGTACAATTGAAAAATGTAAAGTTGTTAAAATATTAATTTTTAATGCTTCAAAGATTTTATTGATTTATTCAAATTTGTTTAAAATACATACAAGATGATTCGCATCAAATATTTGAACTTCTCCAATGGTATTTGATCCTGGGTAAGCTACATAACAATTGTCGCTATTTGGCGAAAGTGTACAAAGGCCTGTAAGATTAGGTGGAGTGTCACGAATTGTGTGTAACACTCTCATATCTCGTATATTATGAATATATAGTGATTCTTCCAAACACACCACCAACCTCTGAAATAAATACTGCCTTCAATGTATTGAAGATTATGAAAAACATTAAACATATTATAAAATTATAATTATATAAATTTAATAAATTAATAAATTATAATTAATAATTTAATAAATTATCAAAGCTTTATTTATTTTAATAAAATATCACATATTTACAATTTAAAATATGTGAGAATTATCATAAGATAATTCAGAATTTAAAAAGTAAGTTCATATGAATACATGTCTAACATAAGATATAATTTTTTAAATTATAATAATTGTATTGTATATATGTATTTATTTATATATTTATACGTATACATAAAAATATCTATAGTGTTAATTCATTAATTGAGATGTGAACATTGGAATGCTGCGTGGTTTTGTGTGACAACTCGTAATTAACGAGTTTAACCCCATATATTTTAAATTTATAATCAGTAAAATAGCTCTCTGACCTTCTAAATTGAGAATTATGTATGTGTCTGACAATCACATTATCTAAACTGTTGTTTATAAAGAGGAAACTAAAATTTTTAAGATCCAAAGAAATGGAACCAATGTTCATTGATTAAATCGAAGTATAAGTAGGGGTTTCCATTCAATCCAAACTCTGTTCAATTATGTTGAATAAACCTCAGTGCTAATAGTTGCTTAACAAACAAAAAGGGATTTATTCTTTTCCATAAAAATCGTGATTGTAAATTGTGAAAAAAACCGAGATTTCAAACATAAGACTGCAATGCTTTCACATTTGAGGTCAAGGCTCGAAATAGGTTCTGTACTATTATTGTAAAAGACAAGAAGAATGTAAACATAAATTTGAATAACTTACCGCTCTGTTGAGTTTCACAGCCAAAATTGTATTCGAGTAACTGTAATTGCATATCTCTGTTCCTTTCCTAAAGTGGCACACCGTAAGCGTACGAGGTGATTTAAGACTCACGATTGCCACCAAACTGCTGCTGAACAATCTTTCAACAATGCATATATCCTCGAAGTCTGTATCATCTCGAAAAAATGAAATATTCTAATTAATAATATCAAAGGTTTCTATTCGAATTGGTCGTTTAGTTTCGTTTAACACATCGATATGGTGTTGGTTATAAATGACCAACGCCTAACTTTTTAGCGCTTGTAAAAAATACTATTGAATATAAAATTTTTTGAATTATATAAAATAACAATTTAGATAACAATGTAAATAGTGCATAGTTTACCACATTATCTATGAGCATATAAATTTATTTAATCATATCATGCAATATATTATCATATGCTTACGATAATGAAAATTCTATCGTGGCATACATGTAAGACATATAAAAGTTGCTGGGCAGACAACGTGTTAATGCGACACAAAAGCTACAAATATCTTTGACATAAAAGATATTTAGAAATTTTTTATCTCGCTTATCATTTATTATCATTCTATTAATCATTATTGTAGCAGTTATTTTTAATTCCAGGAATTGTTGATAGAATACAGAAAAACTAATTATTACCATTTTCATATATTTTCTCAAGATGTCCTGCGGAACTGATGGAATAAAGTTTGTATCCTGACTTTGATCCCACTGCCAAGGACCTAAAAGGTAATAAGAAATTTTATTAAAAATACACCCACACGCATGTCCGAAACTGAGATATAAGACATCTTAATGACGTCATCAATATTAATTGTCGATTCTTATATTTATGATTGCCTTAAATTTTAAGATATTACGAACCAATTATATTATTTAAGATGATTTTGAAATAAGAACAGAATATGAATATCAGTCTAAAATATCTTTTAAACATCACATCATAAGACATCATAAAGATGACTTTAAGAAGTCTTTTGCTTCCATTTTGGGACATGCCATTACAAACCTATACTAGAAAATATCTTATTGCATCAATTAGAATTCAGCTAGATTCAGAAACAAATCAGAAACTTATACAGTTAACTCTATCAAACATTCTAATCGACATAATCAGAAGTTCAATCAAGATAATTAGAATTCTAATTTATATGATCAGAATTCATTTTGTTTGTTTCTTGTGGGTATAACTGTAACATCTTTCTCAGTGACTCTTTCTTTTCTTTTAGTTAGAAAGACGTGATAGTATTCAAAATATAGAATCAAGAATTTCTTCGATAAGTGTATACACGTAAGTATATACCCTTTGTTTGCCTATCTCCCATATTATTGCCATCGCTGTCTGGCAAATATCGTACACACACACACACACACACACACACACACACACACACACACACACACACACACACACACACACACACAGAGAGAGAGAGAGAGAGAGAGAGAGAGAGAGAGAGAGA
>NW_012130073.1:4284809-4303247 GCF_000143395.1 Atta cephalotes
AGAGAGAGAGAGAGAAAAGACGACATGCGTCGAGGACAGGAAACGAAAAATGAGGTTAGGATCAGACAAAGGAGATGGGCAGGAGGAGAGATTCCGAGAGACGATTTCGCGATTAGATAGCAGAATATGCGACGTCCGTACTTACGTGCAGTCCTGATTGAAGTTAACAAAGTAGGGACCATTGCTCTGCGCATCGGACGTCGTATCGGACGTCTGGTTGGTTGCGAGGTTCATGAGTCCTGATATGCTGTACCTTAAGCCTTGCGTTAATACATCCAGGTTGATCTCGCGCGGGATCTCTCGCATAAATCTCGGTGACACGTGTGCGTGGCCGTACACACACGCTCTTAACGAAAACTCTCCTTTTCTCTCTATCTCGCCCTCGGCGCAGTGCGCGTACCTAATACCTCTCCCCTATCACTGTTTCACACCCCCGCTTACGACGTCCCGCTCGCGCTCGCTTCTGCGCGCGCTGGTACGAAAAAGGAACACGCTCGCACCACTCCGTCAATATCGCTTCTGTAAACTCCGTTCCGATTCTGGATGCCTCTTTTAGCTAAAGTCGTTCCGACGACGGCCGACTCCTACAAGTGACTGTACTTTGCTATCGTTCCATATTGAACAGCTGACAGTCGCAGCTGCTGGTTGGAACAGCGGAACGCGAAACATCAGTCCGCGCGTTCCATATGTTCCGTTGCTATGGCGACGAGCCGGTCTTCCTCCTCCTTCTTTAGTCTATTTGCAAGGTGCTTTTTTTTCGCGCCATGAAAATCCGTGGAAATTCACGGCGGAAAGAAGGCAAAGGAAAATGGAGTCTTTTTATGTCTGATGCTCTTTCCTACATTATTTCTATATCTTTCTCTTTGTGTCTCCAGACTGCAATTCATATTATATAATAATTACCAACTTACAATGAAAGTGACAGTGTTCTAGAAAACAATAAAATGAGGGAACATTATTTGGTCTCTTCAGTTATGTTTTTTTTTTACATTTTGTTTTTCTTTTAGGCTTAAAATATTTTAATTTTCTTTCGCGATTGTTTTGTTAGGTTCTGTATATATTCCATAATAGAATATTTTAAGCCTAAAAAAAACAAAATATAAAAAAACGTAAAGTTAATAGCGTTTTAATGCAAAATAAAAAAAACAATGGAAAAAAAATAATCCCTCAATTCATAGAAGTTACCCACCGGAAATAATCGTGGCTACATAGTTCAACATGCATGCTTTGTACATATAGAGGCGCCACTAAATATCCTCCAGCTAAAAAAAAAAATTAGAGCTGCCAACAGTCACTGATAGTCGCAAATGCGAGCGATTGCTGCGAATTGTCCAAATTATCTACGATCGGAGTTGGAATTTTTAAGACTTTAGCAGACAGAAAGTGTGTGATGCGAAATTTGGCTATCAGTTGTTATGACAGTTACGATTCTTACAGAGTAAAAGAGGTCAAATTTTGTAAAAATAATATGTTTTGACCATATTTGTAAAAATGTTAGCTGATTTATTGATTCTCTAACGTGCTTGACAGTTTAGCCAAAAAAATGATTGTATTTTTCGGTGTAATTTCCGCAGTCGATTCATCGAGAGTCTTTATGCAACACAAAATTGAGATCTAAATTATTTATGTGAAAGGTTTCATAAAAGTAAGAAAATATGATTATATCTGCTCACATTAATTTTTTATAACTTATATTAATAGTTATATATTTGTTTTAGAAAGAAATATATTGAACATCTATATTTTCATTGTTTAACAGTATAATAATTGTCTTCATATATTTCAGATAAATTTAATGATCCCATGGATGCGTGATCAAATAGCAGAAGCCTGGCATAACAGAAAAAGTTCAAGGACGGCTGATAAGCGGTCCTTGGCCCTTTCTTCTGTCGGCACAGGCAATGCTACAAGCAATGACACTATGCTTACACCATTACCTACCTCACCTGAAAACTTTTCCATCAACGTTATCAGGTTTGAATTCATGTTTGATATCACAGAAATCTTGCCAGATGTTTAATTAATCAAATCTTTTTGTACAGCATAGAGGGCAATGTATTAGATGTTGCAATAAAACCAAACTTTACTGTGGAAAATATTAAGAAAATAGCAGTGGTACATTTTTATGGTCAAGATACAACCAAATCTATCTCAAACTATCGCTTAGTTCATTCAACCAAATTTGTACAGCTTAAGGATGAAAATTATGTAAGCGACGAGGATATTAATGAATATGGTATAATTATTTATATTAAGTTATTTATAGATTTATAATATAATTATTTTTTCGATTAATTTTTAATTTGTATACATACTTATTGTGTACTTGTTTTTTTAACACAATAATTTGTTTTTACAGATGAATTATTATTAGTAGAAATACGATCACAAGAAGAGTCATCGGATGAAGATCTTAAAGGTCCAAGTTTAGAAGCAATAACTCAAGCTACAAGTGATCTACCTAGTGTACGAAATCCACCTAAGCCTGTGCCATCTATAGAATGCCCTGCGGATGTAAATATATTTTACATACTTTTATTTATCACTATTTTACGTCTTTATTGTTTCTTGTAGTTTCAGAATGAAATCCGTAAGATTTTAATAACTCTTGTACAAGCATCTGCAAAGATCTTGATGTACAGTCCTTATGCTGAAAAATTATATGACGATATTAAGGAGAAACTTGAAATTAGATGTAATCCTATTAATGATCTGAAAGTCGTAAAAAGTCTTGTAGAAATGGGTTATCCTCATAAGAAAGTTCTCAAAGCGTTACGTCTTCGAAAGCAAGTATCGTAGTAATGTTTTTATCATATTATATACGTATGTGACACGAATAATACTATAGAAGAAGCTTCTGTTTTAGATCGAATATGACAGAAGCTTTAGAATGGCTTATAGAACATCAGGATGATTCAGATGATGATTCAGATGATGAAATAGATTTCTTGCCTGTGAATACAATGACAGACACAGATATTGCAAATCCTAGTTCTTCAATGAACACTAAGAAAAAGTCATTTAAAGAAGCATGTTTGGAACTGTTCAAAGGTAATTCTTACACAAAATTGAAATATCCGTTATTTCGAAAAAAATTCAAGTTGAAAGCAAATAAAACATATGAAAAAAGATAACATCAGATTATTTAAAAATGTCTTAACTTTAAAAGAAAAACAGAATCAAGAAGAAAAAGATCTGGTATATATCGTAGAATTATTATTGCAAAGTTTTCGACAATGGAAGAGAATGGAATTTAAACCTAATAAGAGAGCAATGCGATCGCTTGTAGAAATGGGCTTTGAAGACAAAAATGTTATAGGAGCATTGAAAGTTACTGGAAATGATCAGGCTAATGCTGTAAGTTGTAATGATTGTACTAAAGATGTATATTTAAATTATATTTTTATTTTATATCTCTCGAGTTTTATATCTTTTGTGACAGTGTGAATGGCTGCTGGGCGAAAGAAGACGTAGTTTACAAGATTTGGATGAAGGCCTCGAATCCGATGGTCTAATTTATAAAGCAATTATGACTAATCCTCATATTCAGCTTAGTCTTACAAGACCAAAGATGTTGCTTGGTAAAATGAAACAATAAAAAAAAGTAATAAATTGTAATCATGTTTCCTAACATTTTTTTTATTTCTTTCAGCATATTTGTCAATGATAGAAACACCTGCTTCGGCAAATATATGGATTAACGATCCTGAAATTGCACCTGTGCTTAACCAAATATCCAAGACATATCACACTGAAAAACATGCCATTCATATGAATCGTTATACCTAATATTAAAACTTATTTGCGTCTCTGTGGAATATTCATATTTTTATATAAATTTATAAATAATTTTTGCAGAGATTTGGAATATCAATTATCAGTTAACGATCAATAATAATTATTGCAATTTTAATTATGTTATATAATTATATAATTATAACTAATTATAGTTATAATTATAGTCATCGCTAGTTAAAGAATGCTTATATTTATGAAGGTCTCATGTGATATCAATGCAATATAACATGCTATTAATCATATATAATTTTCTACATAGTGCTGATTGCTTTTGTACAAATTGCCTGTTGACAGTTCTTAAAGAAAGGAAATGTATTTTAATATATATTAAAAAAAGAATTGTTATTTTAATGTGTAATATAAATTCTTACAATAAAAATTAAATTCCATTCTGCAGATCGAAAACTAGTCAATGCTAATACTACAAATTGTTATAAAATCTAGATTGCAGTTTTAAATTTTTGTCCTAGCCTTTTAAAATAAATATATTAATTATAAGTTTTAAGAAGTCAAAGATTTTCACATTTGTGTTTTATGTGATTCTAAGTATTCGTTTTTAAAAAATATTTATTCTTTATATATATCTTTTCTATCGTTCATTTTTTGGTTCAATTCTGGTCGCTTTTCCTGATTGCTTCAATCGCTGACAATAGAGATCAGACTGTTGCCTGGTGGCAGCAGTTCACGATAGACGACTCCTTTCTGGTCCCATCAGACACACAGCATCATCTTCTTTGGCATCAATCCGACTTTGCATTATTATCACATGTTATCCACTTTTCATCGCCCGTTATCAATTTTTCCAGAAAAGGCTCAATTTTGTTTCGTTTCAGCAACGATTCGCAAATAGAAATTTAGTCCATTAAATTGTTTACCGTCAAATCATGTGGCACCCAACATTCTTTGTATATCCAGCCTTATGCAATGTCCCAAAACGGTTTTGGGTTTTGATCAATATTTAGCTCCTTAGCTATCATAGCTGCTTTTCTTTAACTTTTTGCAAGATTTCATCAACATTTTCCACAATAGACCGATCAGAATGATATGCATCTTTGACATCAAAATTTCCATCTCGAAATCGGCGAAATCAATTCGCTGCTGTTTGTCTCGTTAGCATTCTCTCCATAAACACAAATTTTTTTCTGTAGCTTTCGCAGCGGTCTTACCTTTTTTATAATAAAGAAATAAAATAATGTTCTTGATTTACACTCATTTTTTTTAATTTGGTTGAATGCGTCGGTATCGTTCAAATTTATAATCAATCTATTTCAAAATGTTATATAAAATACTTTTTCAACGATACATAACTTAATATATCTTCTTCAGGCTGCAATCCATTTCAGTCCATTTGTTTTTTTCAAATGTTCTGAATGCTACACTCTAAACGTTATACTCTGATTAATTCATGCTCGGTCCTCATACAGGCAACAGCCTTTCACATCGAATGCTGATTGATGAAAAACGAGTGCTGGAGGTAAATTTTATCCTCACAACCGACTTTTCACCTATCAGCGCTCTATGTCGAAGCGTTCAGCAGACTCAACAGTTGAGTGAACGCTCGCTGCTATTGATTCTTCTAGATCTAAAATTCTGATTGGATGATCTTTACGAAACAACCAAAACTGCGAACACTCACTCAACTGTTGAGTCTGCTGAAGCGCTCAATAATAGCACGTAAAAAATCGACTAGATCGCCATCTGTCGGCTATATATAAAAAGACTTTTTCTAACCAAGTATATTCGACAGCGCCAGCATCAGACCACCAGTCGGCGCTACGAAAATATTTTTGACAGCTGATTTTGTCGCACGTGTTTTACTCAAAATTTTCGTTAATAATTGTTAATAATGGTTTATTATTTTACTAGCGAAGGTAATTTTGCATTTCTAAGACCTTGATTTTTTTTAAAAGATTAATACATATTCTCTTACATATTCTCTTAAATTATTAATAATAATATTTTGTTATCATTAAGAAACTTGACTAATTATCATAATCTTGAATTGCAGTTGTGCAACCACCCATTACTTTATTTATGGGAATAGACAAATTTGAGAGTAAGTGGAAAAATCATTTGTAATTATTTATCATAATTAATAAAAATTTGTGCATAATCTAAAATATGATTTATTGGATTCTGTTTGTATAGATGAAGATCTTATTAAATGGGGTTGGCCTGAGGATGTGTGGTTTCATGTTGACAAATATTCATCTGCCCACGTGTATCTTCGACTTCGACATGCGAGTTTAATTATTATAATTAGTAATTTCCTGCTTTTGATATTAAAGAATGATACATTAATTCTTTTTGAAATTACAGGGTCAGACAATAGATGATATTCCTAGTACTGTATTAGAAGATGCTGCACAATTAGTAAAAGCAAATAGTATCGAAGGAAATAAAATGAATGATGTTGATATTGTGTACACAATGTGGTCGAATTTGAAAAAGACACAAGGTATGGAAGTTGGACAGGTTGGCTTTCATAAGGATAAAGATGTTCGTAAAATTCATGTTGCTAAGCGAGTAAATACTATCGTGAATCGTCTTAACAAGACGAAACGTTCAGAACAAGTAAACTTAAGAAATGAAAGAGAACAAAGAGATAAAAATGAACGAGAAGATAAGAAGAAGCTTATGAGAGAACAGAAAGAGAAAGAAAAGGCAGAAGAAAAGCGACGTCAGGAAGAAGCAGAGATGAGGTGAATCATTTTATAATAATATATCAGATATACTTCTATTAAATAATTATTAATATTAAGTAATTCTTTATGAAAAATTATTATTAAAAAATTACTTTTCAGGAGTTACAATTCCCTATTTAATACATCTAACATGACTTCAAACACAGAAACCAGTGGATATGACTCAGATGATTTCATGTGATGAAGTTGATACTTATATTTGCGGTCCGTGCCTCATTCTCTATCATTTCCAGTCTCCAGTATCATTCCCAAAAGGAGAAAATTTCAGAATAAAAAGTGTAAAATATCTCTTTCAAGTACGATTATTTATTTGATTTATATTTTGCAAATATTATATTTGCAAAATTGTAAAAATATGTAATTGTAGAATCAGTGTACACTATGTTTATATAATAGAAGATTGTTTTGTCATTCAAAAATTTCTAGAACATACTGTGTAACCATAACATGCTATGCTGACAAATAATATTAACAGTTCTTGCAACAGTATTCACATTAATAGCTCGCAAGTACTTGGATATATTGCTATGATTTCAATACAATGAAAAAAATAAGTTATAAAAATAAAATACGGGAATAAGTTATAAAAACCTTCGTGTAGACAGAAAAAAAATATATTGTCTAGAGAAATATGTAGCAATACAATGGTATCCTTTTTTATAATAGGGTAACATTGACAGCCTGTAAAGCATTAATTATCCATGTTGGATAATCTTTATTTGGATAAACTATTAACATATAGTCCTGTATAAATCTAGGGAATTTTTGTTCTTTAATACTGTCTCTGATATCTTGCATGAGCTTCATTTGGAATGCAATATTATGAACGGTTAATAGATGACACGATACTGTTTCTACAGTGGCGATTTGATGTAGATAAGCGCGAGAATAAATCTTGCAAGTATTACACTCGCACGATTCGTCTATTGGTTTCAAGTCTTTTTTATATTGTATTTGCTTCAAATTGAGCTGTCCCGTTTTTATCAACGCACAACCAAATCTCTGAAAGTTTTAATTTAATGTTTTGAAATTTCCATCTTCTATGCAATCAAATATGTATTTTATGAAATACTTACAGCAGTTCTTGTCGGAAATACACAATCGTACATATCGATACCTAATGCACTGCATATGATTAAATCTATTGCGAATCCAACACCCATAAGATATCGTGGTTTATTCTTTGGAAGGATATTCGTTGATAAATGGACCATTCTCCAAAAATCATCTTTGCTCTCACCGCCACTGAAATCATTATAAGAATCACTATTGTATTATGTAAGATTTAGATATTTCTGTATTATACAAAAATTTATATTTATCTAACTATATGTATATCAACAAATAATCCAGTATCTACCTCAAACCTCCTACAGCATATCCATTCACCTCCCGTTTAATTAATTGACGTGCGCATTCGGATCGTAGTTCGGGATTGAGACCACCTTGTACAATTGGAAATATACTCTGCTCATCTAGTCTTTCATGCGCTAACAAACAACGGTCCAACCAACGTATCGTTCTGAAATGGTTTGTGTTAAACATAACACTCGTTTAAGCCAGGTTATTTAGAATATATTATTTAGAATATATTATTTAGAAAATATTTACAAAAATAATTGTACCTATGCATTGCTTCTTCTACTCTTGGTCCAGTTAAAGTACTACTAACAACATCATCGAGCTGCATGATTATGTCAGCTCCAATTGCATTTTGAATTTGAATAGAATGTTCGGGTGTCAACATACATTCAGATTCTAGATGAAACGTTATTGTAAAATATATGTAAAATATAATATAATAATGTGTAATTATTATAGGTAATTAAATTATGTATAAGTTATGTTTGAATGTATTTAAAAATATATCTCTCTTGCTATATATATCATAGTACCATTGTATGGTGATTTAAATTTTACACCTTCTTCTGTTATTTCAGCTAATTGTAATAATGAAACCATTTGGAAACCACCTGAGTCCGTTAATAAAGCTCTTTTCCAGTTCATAAATTTGTGCAAACCTCCAGCTTTACGTAGAATATCTGCACCCTACCAATATATATAAAGTATATATTTTAATACATATATATTTTAATACAATCGAAATTACATTTAAAAAAATTTACTAATAAATCTAAAACTCTCTTTGACTGTTTTATTAACCAATATTTTTTTTCTAATGATAATGCATGATTTCTTACAGGTCTGTTTCCAAGATGATAGGTATTACCAAGAATTATTTGGCAATCCAGTTGCTCCAGTTGTTGGGGCAACAATCCTTTCAATGTTCCCTGAAAATGATGTAATAACAAATTTAATGTAACTTTAAATCATTGCGTCCAAGATGTTCAAAATCACTCCAAGATTCAGATGAAGAAAGAATTGAACAATCACATTGGTCAGATTCAATTGTTTAAATATGATTTATTAATTCTCGTCCAAAACATTAGAATGATTTTTAGCATCGTGAATATAAGGCTTTATAATTGAGTCATATATTTCAAAAATCTAGATTTTTAAGTTAAATGTTTATTTTAATTCAAAAGAAAATATCGAAGCAAATTAATCATTATAAAGCATTGATAGACAAAAAAAGTTCATTTACAAATTAAATTATGAATATACACACACAAGTGAGATTCTATTAATACAATTTACTACAATTGCAAGAATCGTAAACTTAAAACAAAATTTAGTTTCAGATGTTATCAAAATATTTAATACTGAAAATTAAGAAATTATCAGAATTATCATCTTTTCATATGGATTTTAAATCAAAAAAACTTAATATTTTAATATATTTCTCACACGATCGTGTCTCACACTTTGTGTGCAGCTTAAACAAGAAGAGAAGTTTTATAAACCTGAGTTCCCACCGGCATGAACACCGGTGTATCTACATGATGATGAACAAGTGTCATCCTACCAGTTCTGGCTTTTGTGGTTTTGCATTCGGCAAGCACTTCAAAGATTAACGGAGTCTTCCGATTTGTCATTTCTACTGGCGATCTACTAAATCCTGCGTTTATCGTCGTGGAATACGACTTGTAAAAAAATTTGCTGGACATAGAGAGAAAAATCTATAAATGCCGCATGCTTAAAATGAGAGGTTACATCATGATATTCTCTCCACGTGTTTTTGTCCCGGCCTGAAATGTGTGTTCTGTGGATGTGAACTTACGGGACACCCTGTATATTAATGTGCGTGCAAATAGACTTGCTAACCGCGTCGCACATTCGAATTGAAAAAGGCATAGGTACTCGATAATTGCAGATGTTTGCGCTATGACGGCCCGGCACGGTGTTGATACACGAAACATCACCTTCAGGAGAGATTTGCTCCGTGATAGTGTTCGACGGTAACGGTTAGCTGGCAACATGAAGACTGAGGTATCCTGGAAGCGACGTCTTCTGCGAAAGAAGATCAAGTATATGCTGGTATGCGTCCTTGTAGTCGCCGTGATATTCGTGATCCATCAGCTGTTCTACTTCAAAGAATTGAATCAAGATACCGTAGGCAAGTTGATTGCCGGCTCGGTGAAAGACACCCATCGTATGGTCGTCGGCAAGCGGGTTGACAAGTGGAATCAACCATATCATTCGAAACTCATTCGCGACACAAATGGTCGAACGGTGTCATTGCGTGGCACACGGGATCAGGATATAGCCAAATACCTTCCCAACATCAATGGGAAATTTGTATGTTTTGTTTCGAAGAAGGAGATTGATTTTATAAGGATCAATGATGATTATTGTGACTGTCCAATGGACGGTAGTGATGAACCAGGTACTAATGCCTGCAACAATGGTTTCTTTAATTGCGAGAAAAGTTCAAGAAAGTCAGCAGGTATTGCAGTCAAATCTTTTTGCAATATATAAAATTTGCAATATTAGAAGCTACACAACAGAAGTAATTTATGAAATTTGTATAAATTTTCAGTAAGAATACCATCGTACAAAGTCAATGATGGACATTGTGATTGTTGTGATGGTTCTGATGAATGGGCTGAAGCTGCAGTGTTGTATAAACTCAATAGTAAGTTCAATTTATTTATATTTTTTTCAATTTATTTATGTGAACGTATATGAAATAATTATAATATCTATTGTATTTGTTATAATTTAGACTTACTTATTATTTGTATTTATTACAGAATTAAAAATAACTTTTTATGGACCTAGATGTCCAAACAAATGTTAGTGAAGAAAGTGAAGTATAATTCAAATCGGAGGGGAGGGGGGGAAGAAAGTGCTTCTTAATTTATGCATCGTAACAAGAATGACAACAACCAAATATACATAATAGATAAATGCATAGAATATTTTTTTCATTTTAGATTTTCATAAAAGTATATTTGTTTAATCACATAAAAACAAGGTTATGTAGTAAAAATGATCACTCAATATTATAAAAAAATGATATATGAGATTCTTTAGATTAAGAAGTTATTTTTTAATTTAATGAATTAAAAAATTATTATCATTAAATCATTATTTTTTAGTTTTAATGTATTATAATTAAGAAGAGAATATAATTTCTTATTTTTCTTTCATTTAAATTGAATTGAAAGAAACAGTTTATTAATATATTTAAAGATGGTGAATTATGAAGAAAAAGAAGTAATAGATTTAAGAAAGTATATTTGAGAAAATAAATAAGTAATACAAATTTTTTTTTCAAATTCATAGAGTATTATATTTATTTATGAAGAATAGATATCTCAAAGATTAATGTAATAAGAACTATTGTAACTATACACAGAGATAGTCTTTTTCTATACAGATATTCCTCTGTTGTAATATTATGTACTATCTAGAGAGTTTATATATTATTTTACTGTATATATATTTTTTGTCGTATATATATATAATTTTTTTACATTTTCTGCTTCATACTTACGAAGATAGATGTTATTTAATTATTACTAATAATTAAAAAAGAAAATATAAAATAAGATTTATATAAAAAGAAGAAACAATAACAGCTTTATCATATTTTCTCAGATTGTTAAATAAAATAAACATTTATAGTTTTTATTAGTTTTAATTAGTAATTGTTCAAAGATATTATACATATCATATAAGCAACAAAACAATATATTTAATAAAAAATTGTACAACGTAAAGAATATTGTATGTAAATATACAGTTTATCATATTTAACAGATTTCTATTACTTATAGGACTAGAGATTAAGAGTGTATTATTAAAATATAAATAATAATCAATATGTACATTGCGAAAATAAATTTTGTTAAACTTTTTGTATAAATTATGAAATAGTTCGCAATACAGAAATATCAATTATAATAATTGTTAACAAGATCATAATTTTTACATGACTTTATATTTTACTTTGATCCTGATGATGTAAAGGAATTGCGATCTATTTTATGATTCATAATACAACTTCAAGCACAAATGCTCGATTATACCATAAATTTAGAGAAGAATACGATAGTTTTATTGCATGTTACTTCTGATATCTGTAAGAACATTGAAATGCGATGAGAGACTTCGCGCTTTATCTCCAAAATGTAAAGTTTGTTGTACAGATACTCCCATCCTTTGTAAGGTATCATTGAAGCTCTTTTCTTCCATCTGAATCCATGGTCGATGTTTGTCTTGCATTTGATATGGCGTTACATGTATGTGAGTATTTATTCCTGAAAAAGATATTTAATCACATTTTATAAACATAATATATTGAAAAATCTCATTATTTCGAGATATTTCCAAATTATCTCACTTAATTTAGCAAAGGAACGAAGTATATCCTCATTTGTAATCCATGTATTTTTGGGACCATTGTGTCCGCCATCTAACCACCACATATCTTTGATAAGTTTGATAAAATTATTTATATTGGGATCATTATTCAAGTCATTATCGTAATGATGAAATTCATAAAGAAACTGATTCAAAACTGCACATCCCTTACTGAAGCCCATCAAACTTAAGTTTGTAACTTCGATATTATAGATATCAGTATCCTTAAAATATTAAAATATTATGTATTCAGTAAATCAATGTTATACTCGATGCACGCAATGTATTATATCTTTTAAGGACATTGTCAAGATACAAGTTATAACTATAGTTGTACATACATTAAAGTTGGAGGAAGTTATTAATGTAATAATGATTTATAAAATTTTTCATGAATTATGATTCGTTTATGTCTAATACATACTTCTCCAATCTTTAATGTTTTAACATGTTCTAAGCAACAAGTAATAAGATCTTTTAAATGCCTTAAAGCATTGTACATTGGGCAAAATGTGGGTGTGCCATATGTATCTCCTGATACAAAATTATCGAAACAACTGAATACTGCGTGTTTAGATATTGTCATCCTGAAACAAGTATCAAGTTCTTGCATACTAAGTAATTCGATCTAAACATGGCAGTTAAGAAAATTATTTAGCTAATCATTTTTCTAATCTATGTAATTTTTATGGAGTACCTATAAGAGGTTATATATCATTCAGAAATATTGTAATATTTTTGTGCACATGATAATATCTTACCTTGATGGACGAATAACAAATACATGACTTCCAGGAAATTGTTTAGATAGTACAGTCGCTGTATTTTCTAAGCTCCATTTTGCATATTTCTTGCTGTCTGAATGCTTTTCCATGTTTTTTTGAATATCCTGTAATAATTTTTAATAATTTTGTTAATATAAAAGTCATAGTAATATCATAAAAGTTATTATAAAATCAATATAAATATAATACCAACAAAAATCATTAATAGATATATATAGTTAATAATTCTAAAATATATCTTGTATATTCTACATAATTATCCTTAGTGCGTACAATAAATATTTTACATTACATTTGAAAGAACAGGAATTATTATATAATTTTTAAAAACAAAAATTGACAAGTGTTTCTGAACGTACATACTTGGACGTCGCCGCCAAAAAATATAAGAAGATCGTGTGTTGACTGCAATTTCGGCCGTGTATAAACTACATCGTTACATCGACCTGAAATGCCCGGTATGTTTTTCCACATCCAAATTTTCGAGCCCATCGGCCACTATTTGCAAGAGAAATAAATCAGAAAGGAGTCCGCGTTTTCACAAAAATGGAATATTGCTCAACAGTCTGATAATTGGAGCAAATGCTGATTAAAATGGCATTGTAAATCGATTGCGTGAACAATTGTGTAAAATTGCGTCGTAACTACGAAGGTATGAAGTCTATTTTGATTTGCGTTTTCCTGCACTTTTTGTATTCAAAGCGACAGATGTGATTAGGGTACGATTCACTTCATATTGTAAATGCTTTAAAGCATTTTTTTATTAGTTAATTCGTAAAATTCTTTCTTCTGATTGAATAGCGAAGCATTTGCAATTAGGATGCATTTGTACTGATCGTAACCGTATGCTGCATACTATAATCTATAAGATAGACCAATCACAGTCGCATATTCCTCTCTTAAACTGGTTCTACATTAATTGCAAGCTGATCGCAAGTTTGTTGCGACAGCCAATCTGAAGCTTGCATTTTGAAATCAACATTTCGTATTGGCTGTCGTAACAAACTTGCGATCGATTTGCAATTAATATAGAACTGGCTATAGAAGTCGTAACGATCGTAGAGTCTTAAGTCATAGAAAATTGATCAATTATAATCGATTATTCTTCTCCTGTTCGACTGTAATTAGTTTTCTACAACTTAACGTGGGATCTACAATAGAAGTCGTAGTGATAATAGGGTGTAGAAAATTAATCAATCATAGTCGAATATAAGAAAAATAATAGATTGGGATTGATTAATTTTCTACGATTTAGGACAACTGTTACCAACGTCGATTAACTTAATCGATGATTAACTCAATCAGCAGTATAGTCAACAGCAAGACTGTATATTATTTTTAACCTTATCTCTTTGTGATATATTTCTATCTTTGCGTTTTCTTTATCTGTGATAAAAATAATGAAAATCTTCTATCTATAATAATAATTCTGTTGAATGAATTAATCTTCCATTAAGTTAATCGACGTTGATAACAGTCAGCCTTATGCGATTTTTATTGTAGACCTCATATTAAAAATTAGTCACAGTCGAATGTGAGAAGAATAATCGACTATGATTGGTCATTCCTTAAAGCTTGTATTTAAAGGGTTATGCAAAAGTCTGTGTTGCGGTCTTAAAAAAGAGCGCTGGGCATTAACATGAAAAGGCACCTTAATTCGACAATGGAGTATAATAATATGGCGCGCTACTCGAAAATATACATGTATATCTCCTCATCTCGCTTCAGCACAGTATGACTTCGTGGAAAGGAACATGACATCTGCAGAAATATCAGGCGCGATCTCGGTGAAATTTTCGAGACAATCGCGTTTCGCGATGATTAATTTAAAAGCGAAATCAGCATTACGAATCCTTGGAGATTATTGGCGCGCAATTACGAAATACCATCTCTGATTCCGACAGCGGTAAGCAATAAGATAAGCAAGTGATACTCCATGTAATGAATAATGTACAACGTAGTAATGAGACATGAAACAGTTCTCTCAGTTTACTGGTGCACTTCGCGAGTACACGTTTCGAATATTCAAATAAGACAGCGTGAGTTTGTAAATGAATTATACAGCACTCGACAGACAAGTGACAAGTGACAATTACATGAAAAAGTGAGGATCTGCGAAGTGTGAGGACGAACGTTGAGTAACTTGAAACAACTTGAAGTGTTTAACACAGCAGATAGACTTTCCCTTTCCTTGCTGCGTCGTTTTTTCTGATTTTTATTGCGGAGAAGATTTCAAGGCATGAGAAAATCACCTATCGGTGTCATGTTACGTAAACTCATGTCGCGGAATTACCTGTGTTTTAACCTTGACCTTTTTGCTCAACACTTTTTAGTGATGGGACACGTTACGTCGGATCGTACGATGCAACAGGAGTTAATATCAACATGGAATCCACTAGACGTATTCCAGGATGATGCACATTGTGAATACGCAGTGATCGTGCTGAATCGTCCCATACGCTGGCAGCACAACGTACTACTTCGATTTTGGCAAAAAGGTTGTACATTGACTGAAAATATCTTACGCTTGTTTTTGTTAGAGCTTTTGCACAAGAATGATCGAAATTGAATTGTGAACGTTAATCGTAGTCGTAGATCAATGTATAATGTTTTGTACCTTTTCTACGATAAGGTCGTAAGCTGTGAGAAATTAGCCAATCACAGTCAAATATGAAACAAATGATTGACTATGATTGATTAGTTTTTTCTTTTCAATTTACAGTCTTATTGTAGAATAGGCTTAAATCAACTTACAACTATGACTTATGTTCCACAACTCAGTTACAGTCATCTTTATATTTAGTTCTTTATTTATTGAATGTCAAGAAAGATAGAATAATGCTTATGTCAACTTGTGTCATCAAATAGAAAATGATTAACGAGAAACTACAAGCAAGTAAAACAATTTATGTTGTTGATTTATGTATCTCTTTGCACAAGCAGCTCGAATCACCATCACTGTGGATGGTGGAACACAGAGGTGGCTGAAGCATCTGGAAGAACAGGGAATAAACGCATTGAACACTGAGCACAAGCATTATGCACCAGATCTCATCACAGGGGATATGGATAGCTGTCCACCTTATATTATTGAGAAGTTTGAAAGTATAGGATCCATTGTCATCAAGACTCCTGATCAGGATAACACAGATTATACCAAAGCTCTGCTGGAAGTCGCACACTATGCTAAGATGCATAATATAAATGTAATCATTTAGATTCTTATTGTTGCTTTTTTAAATTAATAGTTATATGATGAAATATATGAATATTGAAATATATATGAAATATATGAAATATATGATATTTTTTGGCAGTTAGGTGAAATATACGTACTTGCAGAAACATCAGGCAGATTTGATCATATCATTGCCAATGTCAATACTCTATACAGAAGTGATAAGCTTGTGGGAAATACACGGGTAGAATTTTTTTTATTTGAAAAACTTGTGATTATATTAAGTGTATTCTCCATATTAGGTATATTCTGATTGAAGATTGTTTTTACAGGTGATACAACTTGCAAGCAATTCTATGACATGGATATTAAAACCTGGTATGCATAGTATACATATACCAGAAATTTTGGTTCAACAAAAATCTTGGTGTGGTTTACTACCATTTGGTTGTACTGTCAATTGTATATCAACGACTGGCTTGAAATGGAATTTAAGTATGTTTTATATCTCATTTATCTTGAAGTAAACCATTTATACTACATTACGTAAATATTTTATTATCTGTTATTTGAATAATTTTTTTGAATTCTGATTCTATTTTTTTTCCTTATATTTCAGATAAAACAACTATGCAATTTGGAGGTTTGATAAGTACTTCAAATACTTATGAAGATTCCAAAGTGACTGTGGATACAGATACGCCGGTAATTTGGACTATGGGTATAGAATTTCTAGGGAAAGTATAAATAAAATATCTGTAATGTTATTCTGCTAATGTGATTATAAGATAATAACGCAGTTATAAGTAATAAGTGATGCAAATTCAGACATGGTCTAAGTTAAATACTAAATATTAGCTAAAGTTAAATTTAAAATATTCTATTTGAACAATAGTAAACTGAAATGATAATTTTTTATTTTAAAAATCAGTTTTAAATTAGAGTGCTTTCTAGAAACTTATATAAGCTTATATAAATACATATATAAATACATATAAAAACTTATATAAATACATTGTAACACAGTGTATGATATGGAAGGACGATACAATGTCGCTATTTTAAATATTGATACTTTTTTTCCCGATATTTTGTCTTTCGATATGTATTGACATTTGAACGGGAATATTGAATTTCTGATACGATCCATGAAGCCTGTGTTAATGTAGTACAGATTGATATTGAATTGCAAGTTGACCAATCGGAGCAAAATTACTAAACTTTAAATTAGTTTGGTGCATTTGGGGTTATTAGCGCTATTTCTGTCATTTTTTTTTCGTCGTTTATTAGATAACAAGGATGAAATCAAAGAAGGAATCTTCGTTATGGAGAATATAGAGTTTTCCACTCCAGAATTTTTGAAATGGATGTTGAATTCCAGAATTTGATGATAAAAAAAATTGTCAATTTTTACAAATTTTAAAAAATTTTGTGATTTGACAAAAAACAGTATTTGATGATTAGGTAATATGTAAAAATATAATTTGCATATACAACAAAAGAGATAAAATATTTGTTATTTTGATATCCTCTTCCCGTTTGGATCCGTTTGGACTTTCCACCCATTAAAGTTTCCATCACTGGATAGAACGACATGAATAGTGCTAGCATTTCTCCGAATGCACTTTGTCTTCTGCTCAAGAGCATGTTTGAATTCCAACCTTTTTGTTTTAGCGGAAATAAAATAGTGTATGACTGTGTTCCATTGCTGGAAAACATCCTAATTTTTTGATGGTATCATCATTGGTATCATTGTGGAATCTGTATCTATTAAAATAATGTGTGATAGCAATGAATTGAATCATTTTTACTTGTATATACGAGTCTTGTTGGGAAATAGAGTTACCATTTAACATAAAAATTGATTAGTCAAACATAAATTATTGGGTTGTCCGGAAAGTTCATGCTGATGTTGAAGGAAAATTGAAACACAGAAAATTTTAATTTAATAAATGTATACTAAAATTTAAATTTTAGTCGGCACTTTCCGGACAACCCAATATATATGAATGATATTGTATTTATATTAGCTAGAAATTTACGAATTTTTTTACAACTGTTTTACATATAAATCATAATATCAAATATCATGAGTGCTTTTTAACAATGGAACACAATCTTATACTGTGTGACATAAAATGTTTTCCAAACATACACAATATGATAGTTTTGAAAAGTTGGTAATAATGACATATTTCACACG
>NW_012130073.1:4304408-4310516 GCF_000143395.1 Atta cephalotes
TGTGTGAAATATGTCATTATTACCAATTTTTCAAAAAGTTATTTGGTAGTCGTATTTATTTTATAATATAATCTTCAAAAATTGTCAATTCTAAAAAATATTATAATTTAAAGGAATATTCTAGTCTAGAAGGCGAATTTTTATGCTATTTTTGCGAATTTAAAAAAAATATAAGATAAAATTTTTTGGGACAGGTTTTTTTGTACATATTTATACATATTTGAAGAATTTCAGAATTTTTTTATTAAAAGATAATTAGTAAAATATATAAAAAAGCCTATCAGAGCCTACATTAGCTGTTCGGATGTACAGAAAACACTATTCTTGTGTGAAATGTAACAAAATGAATCAAATATAAACATTTTGATTTGAAGATAGTGATTCCCGACAACTTAACTCGTTCTTTATCCAAATGCCAAATTAACTATGTAATGAATTATATATAATTATACAAAGGATTATCAAAAATTATTAACTTATACAATAATAATATAAAAATTTATATAAAATAAAATAAAATCGGAGTCAAATACATTGTCATCTTGGAATTTGCGTTACTTATGTAATTTAGATTTATATTTTATATTGATAAGGATTCAAATTGAAGGGTCAAACATTTATATTTGATTTGTTTTGTTCCACATGAGAATAAAGTGTTTTTTGTGCATCCGAACAGCTTATGTAGATTCTAATGGGCTTTTTTTATATTTTTTATTGATAGATTCTTTCGAGCCTCATTTTATATATTTGTTTAAAAAATAATTGTTAATATACGCTGTATAAAATATTAAGTAACATCATGAAAAATAAGACTCTATGGCTGTCATGATTCCAGCTCTTTTGCTCATTTGAAACAAAAGAACTAAAGAAATTCTTAATTAGTATGAATTTGGCTGTAGCAGGTACGAAGAAAAAATATTAATAATTTAAAAAATGTCATATCGAAAATTAAATTTCGATTTTTGCCTTTTTTTTCACCAAAATGATTGTAAAAATTACAAAAATATATATTTCAATTTGATTGTAGCATGGGCTATAGCCATATATGTGCTGAAAATATGTGTACATATTTTCCCGACTCGATTGGTCAACTGGTTTTCGAGATGAGAGCCAATTTAAAAAATATGGTTTCGAGAACATGGTTTTTTGTACTGTTATATAGAGATAGCTAGAATCCTCTTTTTTTCCTATGTTCTGTTGTCGGAAACCGTTAAATGTGTTACAACATTTCCAGCTTCTTCATTTTTCTCATCACTAAATTCTTTTGAAATAAGAAAGTTGATATCTTTCGAACTTCGCAATTTTTTTTTACCCGTTAGACTAAAATATCCCCTAAATGAAAATCGTATACCTACTATTGATATGATAAATATAATCATAAGAATAAGAATGGGAGATTACAATGTATTCTGATGTTACACTGTGAAACTGAACTGCATTCCAACAAGTATTTTACACAGTGTAATGTTCTGTATCCTAGCTGGAAAACAGCCATGTCATTTCTTTATTGAAAGGTATCTAATATCGATTTGTAATTGAAACGATTTTATTTCTTTGCCAGAATGAAATAAAAGGTCTCACATAAGTGGTCTTACATATAAATATCCGAATGTAATTTTGAAACCTTTTATTGAGGTATTCCTAGAAAAAAAATAATAAAAATGTAAAACTTTGGTATTCGTGAAATGATATAAAATGGCGACACAATTGAACACAACATTTTAACTGTGTATGATTGTATTGATTTGTGTCATAATTAGAAAACATAGAACCGTGCACTGTGTTACACAGTATCGTGTAAGTTACTGAAAAGTACATATTATCAGGCATTCTTAAATATAGGTTCAATATATTTATCATAATTGTTGCGAAATGCAATGAAATAATCTTGTAATATATTGTTATGTTCGCATTCCAATTTGGATGATATTAATTAAAAAGAGTACAAACTAGTTTATTATAGTTAAAAGTTCCTATTTGCGCGTACGAAGAGTCATAGTAAAGTCACATGACAATATATGTATATATATATATATATGATTGTACTAATTTATCGATTCCAAAACAGATTATAGTTTTATACTATACAATCTTTTACTTAATATTCTTTTATTTAAAGCTTTTAATTTTTATTCAAAACTTTTTCTTTTATTCGGAGCTTTTAGTTTTTCACTCTTTTATAATTTATAAAATACGGAATAAGAACTCGCGATCATTGACGAATCGATCACTATACAGAACCAAAGTAAAGCGACGTAATAATAATATATGATTTTAAATTTTAAACTAAATTTTTTTACATAGAAATTGTATAGCTATAGAAGACTAAAAAAAGTGTTTACTTTCATTTGCATACTTTCATTTGTTTTCCATAGTATGTATTATTAGATTTCTGATTTTTACTACATGTACTAGTGCTAATTTAGCTTATAGTGAAAAACAATATTTGTCTAGATAACACAAAAGTCTAAAAGATATCGTAAAGATACAAAAGTTTTTTTAAATAAATATTTTAATGTTTTGTGTTGTCTGGACAATCAAAATATTTTTTACATTGCACACGATTTGTATTATTTTAATAGATTTTTGTACACATACAGCACATGATGTAAGAAGTTTATGAAAATCAAATATATCTCGTTAAATCTTTTTCGAATGTTTCTAGGTAACACAACAAAACTTGTTCATTGCAAGTATTTACTTGGCACAGTGAGAGCGTCGAGTCGAAATAGTATCCCCCAGACAGTACCTGTCTATAATACTCGACATATGTATTCGTATAACAGCAGGTCGCTGCCGCCACTATCGGGGCTAGAATCGGAGCGTGTACTTCGACGATCAGCTGTCGCGATTGTTTACATTTGTCGGCCGAGTGCCGGCTTGTGGTGGGGTTGAGAGTTGAGACCATCGTCCAGTTTCTTTCGGTCTGTCGCGTCGTGCGGTTCACGTAATCTACGAGTGCTTATCGTGCCTTATCGTCGCGCTGTCGCGCGGTATCGAACAAATGCCAGCGCGCACTTTTCTGTGTTTTCCAGAATTGGGTAAGCTTGTAACCCGCTGACGCGACTATAAGTCATAGCGAGTATATAAAGAGGGCACGTATCTATAATAAAATATTTCTTGAAGATATTTATCTAACGAGTATTATATAGCGAGTAAAAATATAATGTTTTAAATTAATATCTGAGCTAATACGCCGGTTAATATATATATATATATGTATATATATGTGTATATATATTTATGGCAGGATGATTAAAAAACGATTGTTGCTACAATGATAAGTTTATATTATTATATTCTTATAATGTTATGCTGATCTAATATTTTTATTTTTATATCATTTGATAATTTAATGCATTTGTGCCATTTCTATATTAACTTTATATATGCACGTATATTCGTCTTCAAACGGGTTTGTTTCTAAGATCGGATATAACATATAATAGCCTATTTAAATAGATAAAGAAATTGCTATCGTAAATGGCTTCAGCAATTGACTGTTAAATTGTACCGCTATTTGAATGTTGAAATCATTTTAGGTAGAAATTGAAGTAGAATCAATGATATGGAAATTTTTGTATATTTGGTGTAGAAAAAAATTCAGTAAATCATTAAGGAAGATGTTTTACTATATGATATTTTACTATAAGACGAAACTTTAGAGCAACACAGATCTATTTTTATTGCTTGTCTTTTAACATTGACAGCTCTGAGACGTTCGTGAATGTTCTTGTATCTATGATAAAAATATAATGTTTTTTTTTGTTATGGATGCAGACATTACAAGATTTTTTTAAGTACGAGTGCTTATGTTATGAATTTTTTTATGAATTTTTACATAAATGTACGTATATTTAATCGTACAAAATTTACTCATTGATAAAAATGATAATAATAGATTAATATTTATAATAATAGATTAATATTTATATAATCTTTCAAAAAATTGATATATTTACAAATATATATAAACAAAGTTTAAATACATAAACAAAGTTTTAGGTATAAGCGACTGAAATAAAATTTTCAAAACGATTGAGTGATGGAAATCTGAGATGATGCACAGGAATCACGGCTCACAATGCGGGAACTTATCTCAGATCTCTCAAACTTCAAACAATTGGCTCTATTTTGCTCGGATTTCCTCTCGTGCTTCTCGTGAGACGCGGAGCGCGCTTTTCGACGGATACTTGAGGGCCTTGCTAGACGCACTTTGAACGCGGACGAATAGTCGAGCTTGGCTCCGGGTGCCGCGGCTCGAGCCACCGAAATGGTGTCAGACACCGAGTGTAAATAACCTTATGAACGTAAGAATAGACGTACGAGAGACGAATCGGGTTTATGTATCTCTTGTGCGCTAGAGAAAATTCACGGCGATCGTGTGACAGGAATCCGATTTCAAACCGGCGCGGTTTTAACTTCGTATTGGCTTCAGGCACTTTGTCTTTCATAATAAATTGTGTAATAAATAACAATTTCTTTGTTTTTCTTTTTTTTTTTAAAACAAAACGATATATCGAGCTCGAACGAAAATTCAGTTTGAAATTGCGACGTCGCGGTTTCAAGTTTATGGACCATAAAAGTTGTTTACTGTAAACTCGAGTCTGCTTACGCTGTGTGAAGACCTGTCGTTGAATTCCGTACAAATACGAGTTTTAATTTGTGCGATATGCAATACATCGATTCTGCCATCTATTTTATTTTCGTATTCAGCTGCGGTAGTGTTAATCTTTAAGCTTGTCTACGAATCTTGCTTGATCTCGCATGAGCCAAGTCAAGTAATTGGCGAGACGCCTTTGATTATACAGAGGTTTGTCTAATCAAGCTAAATGAAACTCGAATTTAGGTACAGGATAGCTTAAAAATTGTGGCAGTTTTCCCAGTAATTAATATTAAATTTTCATCGGATCATAAATGATGTTGATATGCGTACCATCTGTTTCTGCGTAACGTTAAATTTGGTAAACTGAATTCTTCGTTTTACATTGCCCTCTGAAAGACATTTTTGAAAGATAACAAATCAAAGGCAGATAAGATTATCTCTTAGAAAAGACGCAATAATTATGCTTTTATCAAAATATAGCGAGAAACCTATGTATTTTTTTCTAATTCTGTGATTTACTGAATTTTTAAGATTAGAAAACACAAATCTCTACATTGATAATTTCAATTTTAGGTAAGAATAAATAACCTAATAATAATAATAATATAATTTAATGTCGACTGCAACAGCTATTTGTGATAATAATTCCTTATTGAAACAGTGAAGTGTAATGTGTATGTTGTATCTTATCTTCTTGATCAGTTTCGAGGAATAGTTCCTCATGGTATTATTTGTGAAGAACACATATTTCCGCCACAGAAAGCCCGAGAAGCGGGTTGATTCTGTGTACCGAGCGTACATAAAAAGCTGCATATATCTTGTATAAATAGCATCGGGGCATGTGAAGCAACGTATACGTAGGGATCGGCGAACAACGAGCTCGTTCTACAGTCGGCTGGCGAAATATCGCGAATAGTACAAATATACAAAGGCGTTATACCTGGGAGTGCGTATCTGCATCGAGTCTATATGTGAGATTGTTACCGTAACAGCAGTCATTGGAAAAGTCTTTCATCTTCGCTTGACTGCAGTGCCAAGCCAGTCACTTTATGCACGAGTCGGATATACTATAAATAAAGCGCCTGATATCGATTTTCCGTATGTCGAAGGGTGACAGAAGGGTCGCAGAAATTGTGATCAATATTGATTACATAGTCAAGTGATTACCTTGGCACATACTCGTCGTATTTATCATTTAACGACTACGATATTAGGATTTGCGCCAAGACGTACAGGGTAATTTCTCGCAAAGTAATTTAGAATTTAGCAATTTCGAAGAATAATTTAAAATCCAATAATAATTTGGAAGAATAATCTGGAATAAATTTTCCTTAAAAGAACATTGAGAGAAAGAGAGACAACATTTATTTGACACTTTCAGTTTAATATTAAATATTAGGTGTAGTAAAAAGAAATCCATATTTTTCCATTCAATTTCATGCAAAATAAATGGATTTCTTTTTACTTACACCTAATATCTTTGTAATATTACTAATATCTTT
>NW_012130073.1:4310536-4318593 GCF_000143395.1 Atta cephalotes
TAACTTTAATAATTTACTTAAATTACTACTTAGTTAAATTAATTTAGTTAGTGTGTATATATATATATATATATATATATATATATATATATATAATTAATTATCACTTATATAAAGCTAAAGTTTACGTGAAGAAGTTAAAGAATAGATTTTATTCCTTAAGTTTAGTTCCCGAAAAATGTTCAATTTCAAATTGTTTTTGAATTGTAACTCTAAAGCAGTTCACTAGTATTTTTGTCGTGCAAATGACTCTAAATTGATCAAAGGATCTGTAGATTAAAGCTCTCTATCTCTCTGACAGGTCTGGGGACACCCAACATTAGCAGTTTTCTGCGACTACGAGGTGAGGTAATCGAACGATTCATAGACCGTCTCGCTGTATATATACAGTATACATAATTCTATTGAGAGTAAAAGTTCGATGCCCCGTCGGCGGTTCGTACCCTACCTAGTTTAGCTTTAGCTTTATTTTTCTTCTTTGACGCAGTTTATTCGCTTTCTCTTAACACGTGTTTGAACTTAATTATCGAAGAAAGATTCAGAGGGAAAATTTATCTCTCCGGTTTTATCCAATTTTTTGTTTTTTATTTATATTTTTATTTATATTTTTATTTATAATCTACAAATAATAATTTAACTGATAACTGTATAGACGAAAAGGAAAAAAATTCATCTTTTGCATACAATTTCATTGGATGTAAAAAAATTAATTAGTTATATACCAAATAGATGTTAATTTTAAATTAATGTACGCGAGCTTGTATTATAAATTAATATGTACAAAATAAAAATAGAATGTAATAAGAATAGGAGTGTAATAATAAACAGATAATTACTCGTGATTACTTCATAACTTTTTAAGGACTCTTCTGTTATTATTATTACTTGGAAAGTTTTCGTTTATAAAATAATGATACTTTATTTACGTGAAATAAGTAACTCGTTCGAGAACTGTGCTGTGTTTTATTTCAAGGTTGACGTTTCGAAGAAGTCGTTAGGAGATTCTTGTGTATGTGTATGTGCGTGCGTTCGTGCATTTTGCAACTAAGCGATTATGTACGCGATGGACGTAAGATTTATTTAAAATTACGAATCATTTGGTTTATGTTATGGTGAAGCATGCATAATAATTTTATCTATACAAGAAGAGAGAGATTAATGTTTCGATTGTAAAACGGGCCGTTTACAATCTGTTGCTTCTAATGTTGCAGATCAAAAGAAAATGAAGTTTTTTAATTAATCTGAATTGATGCCAGATTCTTATCTTTCGACAGGATTTTACTTTTCATATATTGAAATTTGAAGAATTGAGAAAAGATATTACTATCGTATTGATATCGTATGTAAAGAAATGTGCTTTCAATGAGCATTTTCATTCTTAATTATTCAAGAATTGTTTGAGTCTGAGTTGGAAGAAAGTGTCGCTCAAATTTAGCCGAAGAATTCGAAGCATCTCATATATTCGTATGTGGCTCATAAACAGCAGAAAAGACGACGCAGCATCCTTTGTCGCGATTTTATCGAGCAGATGGTCCGCAATGCTTGTTAAAGTCACTCAGTGACTGATTGGTGTCCAAGGTTCCTGCTTAGACATTTTGAACGTGTAACTCGGTCTTTCGCCAATCGCTTTGCTTAACGCGGTTGCTTAATTTGGTACGCGGTTGAGATTGATATGCAATGAGCGATGTGTCCATGCGAAAGGCCGCGGTTATTCAGTGGATAACTAAGTAGCCTTTCTTAAACAAGATGTGATCGATGACAAGGACGAACAATTGTATAGTCGGATTGAAGACGCGGTGATTAATTATTTTACGGCCGTAAATTCTAGAGCATTTCATTTCGTGTTGCCACGCAAAATGGATTTATTCTAAAATTGTTGAATGTGTATGTATTCTTTAAGTTATTATCTACCGGATCCTTTTAATTAAGATTCAATCAAAATAGTACCTTTTTCTTGAAGACGTCAATATAATTAATTTGAATCTTTTTAATCCAAATTATTTGAAAATAAAATGAATTAACTTGAAATTAATTATTCAATATATTTATCTTGTTATTTTATTATTATTAAGACTATGATAAGGTTTATCGCTTATCTACTAAAACATATTAATATAGCTTTCGTCAAATTTAATTTTATAAAATTATGCAATAAAATTTACTAGACGTAATATAAATTATATTTTTCGATCTCTGTAAACATTTTAAATAGGATCATATCTTATCTCTTATCTGGGATCACATTATGAGGTGATTTATTATTATCTTATTCGAAAACATAGAAGTTCCATTACGCGTGTTTTTATTGGATCGTACCGGCATGACAAAAATCCGTGAACTAATAACGGACTGGTTTGTAATGGCTCACATTCAAATACTATTCCTAACAGTAATGCTGTTCTCAATCTTATGCAATGCATATAGAATACTATTGCGTAGTGCCAATACCAATTTGTTGAAACCGTTTGTTAAACGTTTGACTTTTAGTTGGCGTTAACTGTATATTTATAGACCGCAGTAATGTCAATTGGTTTACGTCAATTACAATGCTGTATGAAATTTTTTAATATTTATTTCACGCTACTTAAAATCAAGATATTTAATTTTCAGCACTCTTCTGTATCGTTAAAATAAGTATTGTTAAATATAGAGAATTAAATAGCAGGTTAGCTTTTTGAGATCAATTTTAAACCTTATATAATTTTGTTATTTAAATTAATTGCAAATAATTAATAAAAAATTAATAAAACAAATATTGACAACATTGACAATATTGAAAACAAATATAATTAATAATATCCATTTAATGTGTAAATCAGACAAGAGTAATATTGATATATCATTTATTGGATTATTTTCTAAAAAAAAGCCTCTTGTGAAGTAAAGAGGCTATCCAAAAATTGCATCTCGTAAATATAACAGATTTACGGATGCGGTAAAATATTTTGTTATGGGTTTCAGCAACAGTACTCTCACTAAACGATCATTGAATACTTTGCTCCCCAAAGACAAGGATGAATCTTGTTGCTTGCCAAGCCTTATATATACTGATTTTGATATTCTGCTTACGGGAAAGTATAGCCATCTATTGACAGACGCGACAACTGCGAGGCGTATACAAGGTGGAACTTAAAATATCATTGTCTAGCTCTCATTATTTTACCTACGTATCTTTTCGAAATATCGATAACAAAGTATATTATATAAAAATTCTTGCTATTTTTTATCCTAAATAAAATGCAATTTATATTAAAAAATATTAATTCACAGTATTATTAATTCTCGTAAATGTTTAAAGTGATACGGAAAATTACTTTTAATTCTTCAAAATTTTTCCATTTGTCAAAACATGAAAGCTATCTCTCTGTCGCTTACACTGCGATTTGCAAATCTTCCTCTATCTTTAATAGTTGGAATCTTTAATTATTATTTATGCAACTGTATAAATGTATACACACACACATGCTAAATTCAATATTCTCGTATCATTGTTGACAGCCGGAATATAACTATGTAACTATTGTTTGAAGCTTGTATTTATCCAGAGTAACAATCAGTGGATGAGCTTCAATCGTAGGCACTAATTTAGGCATTGCAGAACTTAATATGGCTATCCTAGTTGAAAATTTATTCATACGGGACGTCACGCAATGCAATGCAACCCGTCATTACCAATATGTTTTTAATTTGCTATCATTACGGTTTAATAGATGCAAGCATTGTGAGAAAGAGTACTTGTTTAGAATATTTCTGTCATATTTCCGAAACACTCGACGATAGTTCAATAGAATTTTTTCATAAATTCTTTTTCAAAATTTTTTTCAAAAGTTGTTATTTCTATGTTGACATATATTGAAATGGCTTGTTTAAAAAAACTAATTTATGAAACAGATTTTAAAAAAAGAATACAAATATAATTGAATATGTAAAGAATAAGAAAATACGAAGAATGAAAATATACAATTTTTCTTCCTTTTCTATATTGGGCATCTTAATTGTTAATGATTGAGTGAACTTATTTATGAGATTTTTGGCAAAAATTAATTGGTGATTTTTACGTATTCTTCTTACATATTTATATATTCTTTTTACATATTTATATATTCTTTGTATTCATAATTATTGGATTAAAATTTATGGATTATCATTGTATTGAACAAACCACTCAATGCAAGATAAGATTATTTGTAATTTTTATAATCATTTTATGTAACGATATCTATACGATTCGCTCTTTCAATGATCGATAATTTCCGTTGTATTATCGAAGATAACAAATATAATCACGCGCAACTTTAGCTCATTAACAGTTAACAATCCATTTTTTAAATAAAAAATATTAACATAAAATTTTACAGCTTATAAATAATCTTCAATTTTTTAAAGATAAAACATATTTTTGTAGATATTACATTAGAAAAGATCGATCTTACGATGATTTTAATATTAGCAAAAGTATATATATTCAATCATAAAATATTCAATTAGAAAATATTACATATACATAGTAAAAATAATACATATAATAGTTTATAATTTAACTGTAATCTTTAATGGATTAATTGCAGACTAATGATGAATGGTCAGCTCTACTTTATGAAAGAGCGAAAAGCTGTCACGTGAATCTAATCTACGGACATGACATCACGCGTGCTCTCCTCGGGAAGAATACGCGCGCGTATATGTAATGCAATAATGCTTCAATTTTATCGTTCCGCATAATGAAAGATGTCACTGGAGATACGCCAGTTTGCGTAACAGTTGACCGTTAGATCGGAGGTCATTCCGACAACCTAGAAACTGCAGAAGGATAAATTCCGACCTTATGATACATCGAAATTTTTTAGCTGTCGGATAAACCCAAACAGCATATTGCACACAATATTTATGAAATATTTACAAAATATTTGTAAATACTTATAAAACTTATTTTAAATATTGTATTTTGTAAATATTTTGCGATCTTATGTTGCACAGATCATAAATATTTATTATAAATATTAAGAAATATTTATCGTAAATATTGTAAACGTTATGAAAATATTTAATAATCCAAGTTAAAAATACTTACTAAAAATATTTATTTATATTTATCATAAATATTATTGTACATAAAATATTTAGTCTGAATTCTTCTTCTTTCGAATAAAGCTTTATATAAAATACGTGTAAAATATTTACATAACATTTCGAAAAATGAATACTATAATGAATTTATTATAAATATTCATGCAATCTTGGAAAGTAATGTTAATTTTTCATTATTGTCGATGTCGATATTGTTAATAGTCCTGAAGTGTTGATAATAGATATGAACTTCATGAAATTCCTAATCAGTATTGGATTCGTATGCATTATTAAAACAACATACTGTGTAACAATAACAGATTTTCATAATTTTTTATTATATACTTAACGTATTTAGACATTCTTAATACAGATAATATAAATTCTCTGAGAATTGGAGTTAATTTTTCAGCTGTGATTAAAAAAAAAGTGAAGAATTGCATTTAGGAATGTAGAAAATGATTTTATTAATGAGATTTTATTATTCAGTTAATTTTAGGTAAAATTTTTAGCGCAAGAGTATCTCAAATAATCTCATAAATCATTTTGTTCACCAATTACGTCTATTGTCGAGCATTAATACTTTCGAGAGTTGCCTTTACGTAATTATGAATAATTGCGAAACAATATTTTTTTTTGAGAAATAAGCTCATCAAGTCTTTCGCTCGCTAAGGATCGGCATATAGAACTTTACACACATATATATATATATATATATATATATATATATTTATTATGGAGTTATATGAGCGATAAATAAGTAATCAAAGAGATAACGAACATTTATACAAAGTATGCCACACAAAAGTAACACGACACCTGCGATTTATCATTGTCGTCTTATCTGGGTGCAGTTTTTCCAAGGAGGAAACGACAGTAGCGCAAGGCTTGAGAGTTACAAAAGTTTTCGTAGTAAAATTTACAACTTACTTTTACATTTAAATCCAATATGAAGCAAAGCAAAACGTAGAACCAGCATTGATCTCCCTGAAATAATTTTTTACTGAATGATGAACTTAATGACCACAATCAGCAAAATATTCTGTAAAGGAATAATTATTTTAGGAAGTTATTTGCGAAATCGATTGTACTATTTGCTGCATATATCTTAGTATTATTTTACTTGACGCATTTTATTTTCTAGTAGAATTATCTGATTCTAATAAAATCATATAACGAAAATCTTCCTTTTGCGGTTGAATATTTGATGTTTTTTTTCCATGCGTCGGATGTGCACGCAAAACGTAGCGGAAGAAAAATTCATTGCTCTGCAGGTAATACGAAGGTGACGAATGTAATCATGGTTTATCTTGCAATGAGCTACTATGATTATGATTTATTGAACAAGAACGACTCATTGCGTCGCGCAATTACGTACGCAATCAATATTGACATGCTCCATTATGAACTTTTCTTATTTTTTACAATCCGGAATTATATACATGATTCAATTTATAATAAGCTTTTTATGGCATTTGTCCTAAAATAGCCGCAAAAAATGAGTTTAAAAATATTAGCTGCGTAATTCCAAACGATGCGTAATCGCGATGTAGATTGAAGATGAAACTGTTATACAAAACGAAGATAAGATTTGTCTACAAAACGTATCTTAAAAAGATCATACATGGAACTTATAAAATCGTTATCTACAATATCTCAATCCTGTATATCTTTCTTTTTTATTTCGTGTTCATGTCACAGTTAATATTTGGTCAGCATGATTTCTGGTCAGCAATGAAACTGATTCTGTAAGGCAATAGTTGAGAGAGTGTTGCAATTGCAACATCTGTGCAATTGATTCTGCAATCAGGTATATCCGTGCAAAAGCACAACCTGCATCGCATACAAAACTGTCGCAGACACAAAAGAGACAGTGCTTTGCTATCCACTCTTATCTGCTAACAGAAGATCATCACGAGTTCAGATTCCCTCTCCTTTTTCCACACACTCTCCTACCTCCTTACATACCGCGAAGGTGGGATTTATTCGTTGTGTCGTATCGAGTGTTGAATCAAATCAGTTGCAAAGTATTGTACCTGAGTGACGACTGAGCAGGACTGTCTATACATAATTCTATCAGTAATTGGTAAGGCATGTTGATTTTCAACAAGATTTGTTTCCTTTTCTTAGATTATACGAAAGGAGAAATGTTTTCTTTTTAAACTGCTTTTTTAAGAGTAAGATCTTGTTTAACATACGAGGAATGTGTTCGGAAAATGTATTGCGTTCTCTAATGCGTTCGCCAATCGCGAAAAGGACATCTGATTGATTATTCGCGCGATGACGAGGTGAACTGTTAAATATCTATCAGTTTCTAAAGATATGTAGCTGGATTCCTTAGCTATTCTTTTTTAGAGTTACAATCATTATTGTTTTTAATTATTTCTAGAGAACACGTGCAACAAAGGTCGTAATTTACATGCTCATTTGTGTTTCCTTGTTTTTTTGAAGAATGCTCATCACGCCTTGACGTAATTATTACTGTTGAAAAAAATCTTAATTAACTGCCTGTCGAAGGCGATTAATGAACTGAATAGGCATATCTACGTTTGAAGATGTGTTGGAGCATACATATATAACACATTATAAAAGGCGGCACATTTCTGTCTGTTATATTTTTTACTAGCGCTCAACGACTTAAAAAAAAAATCTTCTCGTTTTTCCTGTTTTGCTTCAAAATAAAAATTCGTGCAAATATTTTAATGTATAAATATGCGAGTTAAACATTTTGTATGACAAACAAAATTATCCGTGTTCAGAATTTATAAGTTCAACGGAAATACTTCTTCCTCTAATTCCTGAGGATTATTCATAATTGAACATTACGCAATTCAGCCTAGAAAGAGAGAAAGAGAGAGAGAGAGAGAGAGAGAGAGAGAGAGAGAGAGAGAGAGAAAGTAAAGTTAGTAGTTATTTACTTTAAGTAAAAGTAAAATACGTACTAAACGTTAAAGTTTAACTTTTAAACTAATTAAACTTAACTTTAAGTT
>NW_012130073.1:4318660-4327120 GCF_000143395.1 Atta cephalotes
AGTAGAGTAGAGAGANAGAGAGAGAGATGAGATACAGACNAGANAGAAGAGAGAGAGAGAGAGAAAAATGTTTCGATATTTTTTCAGAAAAATGCTACAAGTATTTTACATAATCATTTAAATTGGAATTCATCTGAAATTTTCCAAAATAAATAAAATAATACTGAAAAATTTTAAACACTTCAGTTAAGAACTTAAAGTTCTAAATAGTATAGAAGTTGGAGGAGTGAAGTTAAAAAAAATTTGAATAGCTTTCCAAAATAAACAAAACAATATAGAAGATTTTTTAAAAATAATTTAATTAAGAATTTAGAATTCTAAAAAATATAGAAGTTAGAGATGTTTAAAAAAAATCGCAGTTAGTTCGCGCATATCACGAGGGCCCCAATGGTCCATTTCGCGCGGATATTTCTTGTATCATCTTCCATAGGAATTTTATCTTCGGGCTTCCCGTAGAGAGAAGTTATTATCTCTGTTAGTCGAGCGCGTAACTGATATTGGTCCAATGCTCGGCTTCTCGTCGACCGCGTAACGTCGGATGTCTGACATTGGATTGATACCTGATATTGGATTGATTTGAACGAGTATCTGCCGCGCGTACAATGAATAAGCTCATCGCGCTTCTCCTCTCTTGTCACTCGTTTGTAGTTCATTGTGTTGTGTTGGCCCGGACTCGTTCAACACGCCACGTTGAATAGGAACCAACGGCGAAGTCGTAAAGTCCGCGATAGTACGAGACGCGCGCCAGTCGCGCGGTACCCATTGTGCTCGCTCGAATCCCCTCATAGGATCTCGTTACATAATCATTTTTTTTTAATTTTTTCCACAACAGTGCGCACATAACGTTTATCGTCACGGTAGTGCCCCAGCACACATCGAACATAACCCGGCAAACGCATATTACTCAGTTGTGAGTCGATATTTTCACGCTATTTCTATAGTCCGCGCCCATCATGTCCACACCTCCAGCTCGATATGTTTATAATCTCATAGATCTGTAATTTGTATTAATTAGCATTATAAAACTGCTTTGCTATTACGAGAATGATGTTAGATGATTGAAATTTAAATTCTTTTTGTCAAGTAGAAGAATGATCGTATCCTTGTAGGATACGATCTATGTTACTTTCGAATAATGCGATGTGATGATAATAATAATAATCGGACGAAGTCAATATGAAGTGATCACGTGAATTTGTTTTGCCGTAAATTCAAGTAAAATACTTCCAGGTAAAATAATTTCGCAAATTTATTTCAATTAGCTTCATAAATTCTGGACTTGTGCATCGCTTTTTAACTAATCGATTTGATGAAGTTAATGAATTCGATTTAATTTATATGATAACCTTGGGTTTGGATCTTAATCTAGATTAATCTATGATATTGTCGATCAACCGATCTATGTGATATCTTTATCATTATTACGTAGTGTGTATATTTTCATATTAATATTTTACTTGCAGTATGAACATTTGTTCTGAATATTATATGCCATCCGAAATTTTTATAAGTTATTAGAATGACAATTAGAAACTTATTTCAATGTTGTTAAGATAATCGATCATAATTGAATAAATGATTATCTTGCATTAATGATTATTTCAATAATTAATCTGGATGAGTAATATTAACGATTAATTGAAGAACAAGCATTTACTGCTCGAGAAGAAATTTTATTTTTTGTGTCGCAAGAAGAATGTTCATTACTTTTTTCTTATCAAATTCAAATAATTACATTACAATTTATATGTAATTAATTGTTTTCTTTTTCTTTATGACATAGTTGTATACTAGATATCATGTCACAAGATAATCACGTGCTACTTGTTCTCACTAATTATTTGTTGTTTACTTTGATTTATTATCGTATCATTTATCGACATGCTCTCTTTTTTTTTATAACTTTTGTAGGATACGATCTTGCGAACCGTAATATCACATACTTAGTAACCATAACGACATGTACGTGAAGAACTTGTTGCCTCGAGTTTATTAGGGTTACAACCTAATCAGCAATCATAAGTGGTTATTCTTCTTCTCTCTTTCTTTCATCTAGTTAAATTCTTGACGTTTTCCTTTTATTATAAATTTTCTTTAGACAATTTTTATTCATGAAATATAATGAACTTTTGTTTCTGACTATCTTCTTCCTTTTTCTTTTTTTTCATAACAATGAACGGAGATGAATGTTAAAATTAACAATTTATCTACTTTCGCTATGCCAATGTTTCACTGTAAAACTCGGATACTCATACAATCATTTCACAGGAAACCAACGCCCGTCCGTCATTAATTCGTCGCAGCTTTACCTATTTATCGCATTTTCGCACGCAACGTATTGTATTCTATAATTTCTTAGCCTCATTTGATGTTAAAGGCATTAAATGTTATATTCTTTATATACATTTTTCATTTAATTAAGGAGATTAGACTTTAATTTATTTCATAAAAGTTATTGTCTTTGGCAATACATTAATTCATGATCAGTTAAGATAAATCGTCTTCGTTATAAAATTAAATTAAACAATGTCAATAGAAAGAAAGATTTCTTAGTATTTTATAAAGAGTTTATAATAAATTATTTGCATTTTTTCTTAATAAATATAACAAGCATAATAAAACTTTTTATTAACATGAAAAGTATCAGAGAAAGTTTCTTTCTTTACGTTTTAATATCAATTGATTTAACAATTGAAACTCTTTGTGATAAATAAATATTAATTTGTGAAATAAATATTAAACAAGATGAAATATGCGAGAGAGTCATTCTTAATGTATACTCTTGTGAACACATCTGCACGTGTAAACGAAACAAGCCACTTAGCCAATTACAGACTCTCGTGCGACCAAGTAATAAGAGAAGAACTTGCGACAGGCAACATTAAATTCAGCAATCTTCTAAATAAATATTTTGCTGAACTACTGCCCAATAGAATGTTCTCATGATATTATCTTCTCTTAAAAAAAAAAAACATTATATTATATAACAATTTAATATGGCTTGTTTAAATTGATTCTAAAACTGATATCATGTGGCATTGAAATACAACAAAGATGAATCTGTCGTCTCAAAAATAGTATGCAACAAGTATGTTTTATATTATGAAATGATGTTTTATATTAAAGGAATTAGACTCTGAGATATTATATAGTCTACCAGTATTTTAACGTCATCAAAAATTAGCCGGCTGAGTAATGGTGAACTGATAAGGAAATTGCTTAAATGTTAATTTTTGATTAAACTAGTTTTACTGAGGCTGTATTATAAAGATCGATTTAAAGAAGATATGAATAAATGTCAAAAAATGTTATAAGTCGATATTCATAATTGGTTCTTACATTTAAGATCATCTTAGTATAGTCTTAAGATATTATAAGCCAAGTAAGAGTCATAGTATATTAAGATATTACATAAGACGGTTTTAAAATAAAAATAGACTATAAATACTTTAAGTATGTTAATTAATGTCAATTATTTACTTTCAATTTCTTTTTTCATGATTTCTTATCGATTACTAAGATTTATATTATTGTGAGAAAAGGATACTGTTTCTGCTGTGTTTCCGAAAAACGTCATTTAAGATGCATGATTTCTGCGAACGTATCTTCGATTCCTATGAATTTCCTGACCTATGTGTCTCGAATCGTTTGTTATGTCATTTAAAATTTTTGCTTCCTCCCTTTCGAATATGATACGTGCATAGTTTATACGATATTAGTTCTTGGATGGCATTTGAGAGCAATGTAACACATCGGTGTTATTTTTTTTATTCTAAAGTAGAACGCGATAAAGCGAGAATTTAACCCGATGAGGGTGTGTCGACACGAGTGTAACACTTTTATTCAGCGTACATATTTATGGAGCGTCTCGCTTATCTGACACTCCTGTTTACCCTTGCGTGTCCGCCTACTACGTGAAAATAGCGCCGTAAAACATTTTACTTGAACTTTCGGCGACCGAATTTAACATCAGATAGGGTAAGTAGTATATACGCCGCACCCTATCAAAAACTTAATTTATTAATTATTATTTATTATGTTTAAAGTAAACGAACTATATCAATAAAACTTAAACTATGTACAGTAAAAACTTAAAAAATATTGGAAATCCGAAATATTTATATTTCGTATTAAAAAATGAACTTTTTTAAACTCTTGAATTTTTGCCGTATATCCCAGAGGGATGGTATATATGGCTACTTATGGAGGGAGGGGGAATATGTACAGCTTATGAAAAATTTACAAATAATGCATATAAATAAGTCATAAAATAACACAATAATTTATAAAATGGGTTTATAAATTATTATGCATTTATAAAGTTTTATTAAGGAATAAGAAAATGATAAATATGTATATGAAATAATAAAGAATAATTACAATCTTCCTAGAGATATTACATTGTTATGACATGAGGTACATATTTTTTAAAGATACATGTAATGCGTTTATTATATTTAGTGCACTGAATTCAATCTGCTCATTTTGTATACTTTGGGCATAAATCCCACTCGCTAAAAATGCTGTATATTCCAAACAAGTGATATACAAGACAACAAATTAAACGAAGAATACAAGAGCAAAGTACTATTATTATTTTGTTATACAATATGCTTTACTCCTCTACACTCATGAATCACGAAATAACTACTAAGTCTTTTATTCCTACAGTAATCATTTTATATAGATTATAATTTATGGCGCTACTCAACACAGTGACAAATTGATTCAATTCACAATAATTTTATTAATATTAACAGTAAAAAAAACTGAAATCATAACACAATATTAATATAACATAAAAGCATGTAATTGCGGGAAAATTACCCCTATTTCTTCTATTTTTTTTCTGATTTCTGCGGCAAATCTCAGCGCGATATATTTGCCGGAGTTACCCTATAACGAGTTTAAAATACGACAATGCATCTCTTGTATTATATTTTTCACGTGAAAATTATGTTTGCCGGTAGATAAAACTCGTGCATGTACATTGCTACATTTGATAGTAACTTCGCTGAGAAAATCTTCTCCAAGGTCGAGTTTAGAAGACTATTTGCAAATCAAATATTGGCGGTTTTCCCGTCGACAAGGAAAGTCTTTTATCGCAGTTTTCAATATTTCCGCGTTTTTTTTCATAATCTTTTTTCATTTAGTCATTTTCTGCAGGATTTTATTCGTTTCTCATAAAATAGCTATTCTAGAATAACTACTGAAGAAAAGAAGTGAATGATCCATTTGGAAATTTACTTTATGCATTTCGTCTTGCTTCGTCTTTCACATGTTTCTATTAAATACATAGCATTTTCTGTCATTTATATTGATTTGTTTATCTAGTGGATCTAAAGACTCTATTTCTTTTACTCATTTCATTAATCTTACAAATACATTAATTATCAAATATGAATATAAAAAATAAAATATGAATATTTCATTATACCGAAATAGTGATTTTTGTTTCTTGTTTTAAATTTTTTGTTTTACATGACACATTATTGATCGGTAATAATTATATAATGCGTATCGTGCTAACAAGATATAATTACGATTGTTTTATTTAATATTAATGATTGCTTGATGTTTTCGGAAATAATTAAAAATTTGAGAGTATTTCACTTCTTTTTACGTATTTAATGTATCTCTTTTACTCGCACATTTTGTTTTACATTTTTTTTCAAATAACTAATAAGAAAAAATTTCATCCCATTTGATAAATTAACTATATTAATATTTTACATTAAACAGAAATATAATAAATAGTTTTTTTTAAATTTATTTGAACAAGATATACGAAATACACGTTTAATAATTTTCAGAAAATTTAATAAAAATTATGACTTATATAAACTTATATAAACAATTTTCTTTATTAGCAAAATAAAATTTCATTTCAAAATTGTCGTTTTGCATCATATCTTTATTATTTTCTATTATATTTGATGCAAGTTGCAATTTATAGAGAAATATTGTCTTTTTCGTCGCAGGGTAAGGATTAAATTGCTTTGAAGATGGGGGCGATGTTCAGAAGCGAGGAGATGGCCCTTTGCCAGCTGTTCATTCAGCCGGAGGCAGCTTACCTTTCTGTTTCAGAACTTGGAGAAACTGGTACGGTGCAATTTCGCGACGTAAGTTGAAAATTAAGTGTAATCTCCATTGATTACTTTAGTTAACTTAACAAGTCTGATTATTTAAAAAAAAAATAATAAAGAACTCTTGGAGGACTCTAAAACAATGAAAAAGAAAATTAGGGCGTATAAGAGTCAATGGTTTATGATTAAAATTAGAGTAAATAAATATAAATATATTATAATGTAAAATTAGATATAAATTATACAAATTATTACATGTTTCGGCATCTTTATCATGGCCTCTTCAGATAAATAACTATTCGGAAATATGAGATCAAGTGATTGCTTCTATGAGACATCATGAAATTGTTGCCAATCGGTTAAAAGATCAAGTGTTGAAATTTATTTTTGATGTTCTAGAGAAAGAAGATTATGAAAATTTTGATATTGTCAAATAAAACAAGCAACAACTTCGGTTCAATAAAATCACTCATCTTGAATATCTTTTCATAGAGAAATCGTCGCTCCAACATTGAGATTCAACATTATAATAATCTGATTATTTTGTTACTACTTACAAATAACGATTTATGTCAGCTGATGCATTTGAAGTTATTTAAAAATTATTTTTTTTTTTGTAAAAATGAGAAACTCATTTTCTGTTATTATTTTATAATAATTAGAAAGAAAGAGAGAAGAGAAAGTATTTTTCTATTAATTAACAAAGATAATCCGTAGATTAAAGAAATATTTAGTTTCAATATTATTGGAATTTTATAATATTATAAAATATGTAATTAAACTTCTAATAATAATAGATAAATTGAAATAAATAATAAAATTAATTAAATATAGAATATCATTTTATTTCTTTAACGGCAAGACTTTTTATTACAGTTTACCTAAAACTTTACGAATTTTATTTCAAAATATAAACATTTTAACTTTGTTATTTTTTAATATAAATTTTATGTAATCAAATTAAAATGTTTCAATAGATGTTATAAAATATATATATAAATTTTATTTGAGATACAAAATCTTTTAATGCATTTTTAGATGATTAAAAATTAATGAATACATAAGTTATGCGAGAAACAGTAAATTTTTGGTGCACTTGTTTAAATTGCCTTTGAATAGTTCATCAATATGATATTTTCTGACTATCGAGAATTAATCACGTTTATTTTGACGTAATATCTAGCTCAACAGCGATTTGAATTATTTTCAACGGAAATTCGTCAATGAAGTCCGACGATGCGACGAACTGGAGCGCAAACTTCGATACATCGAAGCAGAGGTCAAGAAAGATGGTGTGCCGATCCCGGATAATCTTACAGAACTACCACGCGCGCCCAATCCACGTGCAATTATAGATCTCGAGGTAAAAATCTCGTGCAAAATGTTTTAAAAACTTATTTTAATGTATTTACTGCTCGTAAAATAAATTTAAATAAAATAAATCAAACCTAATCTCTTGTTTTTGAAATCATGATTTAATGATGTTCACAAAATATGATTCAATAGAAATGTTTCACATGTTTTATTCTTTGAACGGAAAAAAAATTTTTTTAGATAGTTACTAAAATAAAAAATGAATTTTTTGTGTTTTGGTTCATAACAAGCATAAATATGTCATTTGTACATCTATGCAAAAAGAATTATGTTATACAATAAATGTTTATGTTAAAATGTAGTTTTATAATATCTTTAAAAAATGGTAAATAAGAATTGAGAGATATTCCAAAGTAAAAGCTTGTTGTTAATTAATTGCTATTACATACAAAAAATACTATTGTATTAATAATTTTGATATTTTTAAATTGCGCATCATATGTTCGACTATATATATGTCAATTGCACTACTTTCCTCAACAGGCGCATCTCGAGAAAACGGAGAACGACATACAAGAGCTGAGCCAGAACGCGGTGAATCTGAAGAGCAACTATCTCGAGCTGACGGAATTACAACACGTTCTCGAGAAGACACAAGCGTTCTTCACGGAGGTACCTAAAGTACTCGTAGTTCAGCAGCTTTTGCTCATAACGCCGTCCTCCTTCGTGTAATCGATGTTACCGTTTTGTCGAAGAATCAAGATTCGTTTCTTCTTCTTCTATATCAACAGGAAGAAGCCAACGACTCGATCACCAAGGCGCTCATCAACGAGGAAGCACCGAATCCCGCCATTTCGATTCGCGGACGTCTGGAGTAAGTTATAGTTACGATGATGGAATTATTGTCAGATAAGATCTTTTCTCGTGTATATTAATATAACATTAGTATATTAAATGTATGACATTTAATAATATTAAAACACTTTTGTTCGCGTAAGCGCTTTTATGACGGTTTCGCTGCTTTTGTTGTTGATAAGCTTGTATAATTCAATGGGATTTG
>NW_012130073.1:4328741-4337424 GCF_000143395.1 Atta cephalotes
TATGTGTGCGTACAGAAATTTTATTTGTCGATGTAATAGAAAACTTTATAAGATTAGAAATTATACTTGAGTCAATAATAATTTATAATTTATAAATTAAATTTCTGAGCAGAGAGTTGCATATATAGAAATAATTTTAAATCGTATTTTGTATTGAGTAATTTACAATTCGTTACGAAGCAGAAAGTTTTGTATTGTTTATCAACTTGGAAGACTGCTAACAGCAGATAATATAGATTCGAAACATAAGATTAAATTATTGAACGAAAAAATATGGGATTTTTTAGCGTCAATGTGGAAGCTCCATACCGTCTTTCCTCAACGTGATCCACACGGATGAAAATCCCCCGACGTTCAATAGAACGAATAAATTTACGAGAGGTTTTCAAAATTTAATTGACTCTTATGGTGTGGCATCATATCGTGAAGCTAATCCAGCACTTTACACTATTATTACGTTTCCCTTTCTATTTGCCGTCATGTTTGGCGACGCTGGTCATGGTGAGTAAATAGTGAGTGATAAATCTAAGCAATTAAAAAAGTATTTACATATTTTGTTAAGTAATCCTTATGGGTGTGTGATTTGTTATGCTAGGATTCATACTGACGCTTTTTGGTTTGGCCATGGTGTTAATGGAGAAAAAGATCAGCGCGCAAAAATCGGACAACGAAATCGGGAATCTATTTTTCGGCGGTCGTTATATCATCCTTCTCATGGGTTTGTTTTCCATCTACAGTGGTTTAATCTACAACGACATATTCGCAAAATCAGTTAACATATTCGGATCTAGTTGGAGGATCAAGTATTCGCTCAACGATACGATATATAATAAGGCGCTAGATCTGTCACCAAATGCGAATGAGAGCTACCTACAATATCCCTATCCTCTGGGTTTAGACCCGGTTTGGTCTCTTGCTGAAAACAAAATTGTATTTCACAATTCGTTCAAGATGAAAGTATCGATTATCTTTGGCGTCGCGCACATGATCTTCGGCGTCTGTATGAACGTCGTCAATATGGTGTAAGTATCATAATTTGAATGAACGAAATTAAAAGTCGCGATTACAAAGGTGTATTATTGCTAAAAAAAGAAAGATGTACTGTTGTAGACCTACGCGTTTTAATATTGAATAACATTAAAGTACGTTCGTAGCTTTTTTTTTTACGAAATTGTAAGCAATATTTTGTTTACGTGTGCCATGATAGTTAAATGATAATTTTGCAGAATTATATTATAGTGATTTCGAGGTAATTCAGTAGAAAGCATTTTCGAATTTGCGTTTGCATAAAATAGTTTTATTTTATTTTTTTCCAAAGAAGATATAATCAAAGTCTGTTTATTATGTTACGCGTTGTGATTTTTTTCAGGTATTTCAAGAAATATGCTAATCTGATCCTTGAATTTCTGCCACAATTACTCTTCCTTCTATTGCTATTTTTTTACATGACTGTCCTGATGTTTATTAAGTGGATTTTGTACGAGGCTTCGGCCGAAGGTAAATATTAATTTATCTTCAAATCAGTAATTGCAATATGCATACATGACACACACTTCTATCGTAACGTGATATTTTGTGATACAGATCCAGGACGAAGACCAGGTTGTGCACCATCGGTGTTAATTACATTTATTAACATGATGCTTTTCAAAGATGCCACTGTGCCAAAGGATTGTTCCCAGTACATGTTCGAAGGACAGGACATTTTGCAGTTGGTTTTGCTTTTGTCCGCTCTTTTGTGCATTCCAGTAATGCTCTTTGGGAAACCGTTATTTATTCTATTTTCAAAGAGAAAATCTCAAGGAAGAAAGATTTATGTAAGTAATTTGTTGTTTTGCTTTGTGCATAATTATTACCACTTATTTATAAAATTTTTAACAATAATGATTTATTTTATAGTATCCATAATTTATAACAATAAAAATGCGACTCTTCGATTTTTATGTCACGTTGTAAGCATCACTTATATATATAAAGTTAGTAATTTTAGCAAGTTTGATGAGCGTCGTAGATGTAATCGCTGATGTAAACTTAGTAAACAACATAGCTATAATAATAATAATAAATGTCTGAAAATGATGGATTATTAGAAATAAAGGAGAACTAGTGCTCTGTATTCAATCGCGATTACGAATTAGCTGATGTAACACGTGCGTTATTATTTGTTCAGAGCAACGGGAGTGCGTCTCAGGACATCGAGTTACAGGCCCAAGAATTGCCTGGCGCAGGCACCAGCAAGGATACTGCAGCGGAAGATCACAGTCACGAGGACGACAGCTTTGGTGAACTGATGATCCATCAAGCCATCCACACGATAGAATATGTGTTGTCTACAGTTTCACACACTGCCTCTTATCTACGATTATGGGCCCTGTCTTTGGCTCATTCGCAGCTGTCAGAAGTGCTCTGGAATAGAGTTTTGCGGATAGGCTTAGCCGCCGAAGAGGATCAGTACGTTAATAGTATTATTCTGTTCTTCGTGTTCGCTATCTGGGCCTTCTTCACCGTCGTCATTCTCGTCTTAATGGAAGGCCTCTCGGCATTCCTTCATACGCTTCGACTTCATTGGTACGTACAACATACTAGGCTGCTCCTGTGTTTTTTCGATAAAGTTTTGTTTCAAGTGAAGTTAGAGAAATTCGAAACTTTTTAAAAAGAGACTCAAGGAATATTTTTTAAATAGAAGAAATACAGATTAATCTAACTGTTTTTATTCAATAAAATTATTTTCAACTGATCTCACGTTTTAACTTCGACAAATAAACCAAGTCTATATTTTTGTATTAATTTCAAATGTTTTTATCAATATTTTTTCTGTTAATCTAATTACTGACCACTGGATAAAATGCAAAGAATTAAGGCATTTTATCATCATATCCTATTGTTTTCTATTATTTGCTTAGTATTTTTTATTCTTTAGGGTCGAGTTTATGAGTAAATTCTACGAAGGCTTAGGATACCCCTTCCAACCATTTTACTTCAAGAGTATCTTAGATGCCGAGGATGCTGAAGAATAGATGCTGCCACTAGTCTTCACAGCAATAATCGTTAGATATATATATATAATTATTGAATATTATGCGCGAAACTTTCTTTTATTTTAAATATTTTCATATATGCGAGGCCTTCTCTTGTTGCCTAGAAAAATACAAGGACCAAATTGCCATGGATTGTTTTAAATGAGTCTGACAATGTGCCTTCTTCAACAATTACAACTATCGATCACATATCTATGTTTATTGGCCAAATACGCGCGATAATTACAATATAAACGGCAATAAGAGTTTTAAGAAACATACATTTTTCTAAATGTTTTTTACACGTGGATAATAATATCGATCGAGAAATCGCGTGCTATAAAAGTTTATTTTAATTATTCATTTTTAAATTATTTTATTTAATTCGCTCCGGATTTAAATAATAAATTTTTAAAGAAACTTATTTGCTAAAGCGGTTCTAAATTTTGTCATTAATAAATTGTCTATTTCTTATTTGCTTGTATATAGCTCTTTTAAATTATTTACAGTTTAATACCTTGATATATTTTAAGAAAAAGAAGTGCAACAACGTCTTTGCAACAAAATGAATTCAATTGGTATATCAATTATTTCATGTTAAGATAAGATTCGCGATTAGAGCTAACTCTACTTGTCCAACGTTAAATGACCATAATCGTGATATTATTTCAACGGAAACGGAAAAGGAGTACAAAAAGTGTGATTTAGCAACTACGCTAATGCTGTCGAGTGAGCATTATATTCATTCCATTAATTACCTAATAACGTGGACATGCCATAGTCGATGTAGCTCGTCATTAAGCACGCCGCGCGTTGTAATATTTCATAATGTCGCGCTTATATATGTATAACCATTCTCCGTGCAGAAAAGCGGTGATCGAAGCTGTTGTAATTATGGCGCTACGATGAAGAAATTAGAAGATAAAGACATTACGATCCGAATCGTGTGCTACATCATATGATTTGATTGATGCTCGACGGACGAGCGGCGAATGTACATTCTTGTATTACTAGAGTACAAATCTTTCTCCGAGTGACTGGTAACCAAGAGATATTCAAACTTATGCAAAGTTACCATTACGACTGTATCCACCATAGGTATTAATGCGACGTCAAAAAAGAGTGATGTATTCATGCGCGAGATATTTCCAAGATCCCGATCTTCACGACGGATTCATTGACGATATGATTTTCAACCAAGTTTCCGTTACGAAGGCATCAAACATTTTCAGTCTATGCATAACAGTTTGAAATAAGGATCTTCTCGTGAATCAAATTATACATTTATGTGCTGTGATTGATTAATAAAACCTGATGTCCAAGTATTCGTATTGGACTTTGCAAAAGTAAAGTCAATTAATTGCCGAAAGTCAGTTAATTATTAAAAGTTATTCTGTCGAATATTAGAACGTTGTGGCAAGAGATGATCGTTGAAAAGTTAAGAAAGAAAAAAATGTTTTCGAAAAAAAGATTGATCCCTAGTTTAACTGAATTTCGTTAAAATTAAGATCAAAACCTCTGGGATAATTTGTGTATATGTATCTGTATATAAATATTCAATATATTTTATCAACGTGTTAAAATAAATTGATAAATACTACATACATATCAACGTATTTTTTACCATTCTCTTTTCTATTTTTTATTTAATCTTGAAAGACATCACATCGATTATCACTGAAAGTTATGTACGTGCGTGTTTCGCATAACTAGAAAAATCGTAAAAAAAAGTTGATTAATTACTTTATGTAAGGAAAAAAGAGAGAGAGAATCTGTAAATTTTATTTACGCTACACAAATACTATACATATAAAAATATCCTCTTTAAGGAAACGTTATGCACGAAGCTGTGTATGACATATTTTCCATTAATTTATTCTACGTATATTTTCGTAATTAGTATGTATCATTTACGAATTATAATAGACTAGACTTATTTTGCATCATAAATTTATGTATGTTAAAGTGACTCAGTTGAAAATATCGTTGAATTAACCTTTTAAATTCCGTGTTTTTTTAACAATTTACACACTTATTTTTTAAATGGAAATAATTATCTTCAATTTTTTTTCTTTGTAATTATGAACATGACACTTCTTAAAAATATATTTAATTTACTTATAGTCTTTTTATCTTCGTAAAGAATATTATTTTATGATCAAAATTTTTCAATCAGAGATTTTGCGTGAAACGAAAAGATTCATTTTTTATTGATAAATTAAATATCATGATAATTAATGATTGATTAAACGCAGAAATGTGCAATTAAACTTACATCTTTTATCTACTACAGTTTTCACAAAGGAATAGAGAAATTAGTTTCAATTAGAAAAAAAAAAGATAATTTTAAGGTGTTTTAAAACTTTTTCCAATAAAAACTCATTTAATCAATTTTTTCTAGTTTTCATTTAATCGCTATCTCAGACATCCTGTCTTTGCACAAAAACGAATAAAAATTCGTGCCTTTTCTAATTAAAACGATTTGGATATACGACGTGATGTGTATCCCCCGTTGCTTGTAAACAAGTCATCGGGAATTCGCAATTAGAACATGTCCAACTGTTTTACGGTTCGAAGATGGTATCAATTTAATTAAAGTCTGGCGGCGATAATTAAATCGTAACCATCTCCTTATGAGAAAATTTATCATGATGATATATGCAAAATAATGCGCGAATATCAAATGCATTTAATACGGTGTAGGTTGAGAAATAATTAAATAAAAAATAAAAACAAAAAATTTCGTATAATAATCGGTTATATTATAATTTATTGATGTAATAACTTAATGTTGTTAAGATTTAATATTGCATTAATAGTGAACGTAATTTGTTCAGTTTAATACTTGGTTGTAAACCAAAATGGCTATCAGTTTTGATCAGATAATTTTTTGTGATCAATTTTGTGATCTTTTATTTTGAAGATACACAATAAACGTTTATTGTAAAATTTAAATAATGCAAAATATAAATCATGTTATCAACGAAATCCGTTTCGTGCGTATTAAATCGATCACAGACTTGCTTTTCAATCGACGCGAGGCAAGAGCTCTGTCACAATTGTTGAGAAGAGAGATATGAAAGCGCAGTAAAAAAGTTCCTATTCGTTCAATTGAAATGGCAGCGCTTTTATTGAACTTTGCCTAGGAAATTAAAACTTAAATTAATATATCTGCCTTCATTGTCTTCAAAAAATATATAAATTAGAAAAAATATTTATTGTTTTACAGTTTTTCAGAGTTATATTTTTGATGTTTAATACGATAGCAATTTTAAATTTATTAAATATATATAATAATTGCTCTCGATAATTATAAGTTTAGACAACATTATTATAATTAAGTCTACATTAAGTTTAACGTAATATATGATAATGTGTGTGTGATTCCTTATTTTTATTATTTAAAGTATTTTACGGAAAATTCCAAAGAAATGTTATTTGCAAACTATTCAGCGAAACTATTTTTGAAATTATGGAATTGAATATTATAGATCATTGTGCAGAAGTCAATTTCTCGATACAGAGTATACATAATCGCGAAGAAAATCGGAAGACTTCAATTAACAACTTACAGCTACGAAGCTATTAGATCGTTATTGATTGCAGGGAACTCACCCGTTTCGATCTTCCATTTTGCGATCTTCTATTTGGACGTAAACTCGGAGGACAACAGTACTTCCAAGGGATCCAATCCTACGGGAGATCGAATTTGCGGCAGCGTGTTTGACAGAGTTGCGCGCGCTGGTGCAACGTTTTCTGCGATTTAATGGATGAGAACAGAGCGAGAGTTCAGTAGGCGACGTGCGCTCTCTGTCACCGTGTGTTCCCGTATACATCCCGGCCTTCAGCATTCCTCGCGCATGGATTCCGTACACGCTCGATAACGTAGGTGAGTGTACGATCATCAGAGTCGGATTTATATACATAAATTAAAGCTTTACAGCTCACAGTTGCAAGGAGTTGCTTCATTTTCCTGAGGGACACGTCCTACTTTCTAAAATATTCGCGCACATTCATCTGAAATGCGTCCTCTCAGATTCCTCCTAAATGTATATCTAGATGAGCGAACAGATGAATAAAAAGTTACATATATTTCTCTCCGTTCTTCTGGATTTCTTTTATGTTTTATTTGCAATTGAATAAAAGCATATCGCTTTATTAAACATATTATGTATTTTTTTTTTAATTATAAATTTCAAATTACCGCTTCTTTATTCAGATTTATTAATTGAGATGCTTTTTAAAAACTAGTTGTTTGCAAAATACGAAATAAAGGATAAAACGTTTTAAAGATATTTATAAATTTCATTTTTTATAATTTATTGTCGATTTAATTAATTGTTTTCAATTTAGTTGGTAGAATTTTAAGATTACAAGTTAGAACTGCAGTTTAATTCGCCGACATTACGCACGTGCGGAATTTCGGGAATTCATGGATGCGGAAGTGTTATAATATCCCGCTGATTTCGCATAAAAGTAATTGATGATGCATACATCGATCGCACTAAACGTACCATTAATTGTATTAATTCAATCATCAGATCGTGTCGAAAGGGAAAAGCGTTTATTGCACGAATGATTGCACGATGCAGGTTATTTTTAATCGTCGGACAACCAGGGAGACATATTGCGCCATCAGCCATTTGCGTCGTAACTTGCGCATAAATTATAAGTGCATAAATTATAACACCACAGATTGTATTCTTCTTCGAAATAGCTTATCTACAAAATGCGTCGGTGAAATCTCGTAAAGCTCGCTGTGACATTGCGGATCAGAAACTTTAGGGAGAGAAGCGCATTATATCTTACTTATTGTTTAGCCATGATGTGCGGTACATTTTGGCTTTGAGAAGATAAGTTTACGTTGTTCAGTTATTATTTTTGTCACTTTATTTGTATTTGATGTAATTAATTTTTAATTTATTAAAAAATATTATTTGATTAAAACCGATTAAAATCAGGATAAAAAATTTGCGTCTTATTACATAATATAATTTAATCTTCAACAACTCAGAAAGCTTTCGAGTTTTATAATATATAATATCGTCCTATTTGAGTGATTAAATGAGGATCTGATGAAAATGTTTAAACAAAATATAAATAACGAGAGTATTTAAATCCAAAATAAATTTACAAAATAAATGCAAAATAAATTTCCTAATAAAATGCATATAATGCGTTATAATAATATCAGTTCATCATAAAATAAAAAACAACTTGAAATGTCCGGCGAGAACTTTACAAAATTTTCTAAGGAGACCTTTTGTCATTATCGTCATTTTCTGTATAGTAAAAAAATCTACGGATAACAAGACGTGACCATTTTTCAAACTTTATGATTGGAAAAGCGTTGGACCGGGCGACAAACTTTTTCCATTAGCTAAGAAGAGAGGGCGGCGGTAGTGAGTCGGCGGTTTCATCAGAATCGAAGATCTCCCGCGTTCTCCCGGAAGATCTTCTCTGAATTGCATCCTTACTATTAGGATCGTGGCTCTAAACCCCGCGTCCTTCCCATTATCTCATATAATCCTCAACTCGGTCGATTCTGATCGGTTTATCTCACCAAAGATAGCGAGATAAGTCGGGGATGTCAACATTTATTCCCTCGTTGACTCCTTCTCTGTTTTTCTCTTTCTCTGTTTCTCTCTCTCTCTCTCTCTCTCTGT
>NW_012130073.1:4340269-4343292 GCF_000143395.1 Atta cephalotes
ACTCCTTCTCTGTTTTCTTCTTTCTCTGTTTCTCTCTCTCTCTCTCTCTCTCTGTCTCTGTCTCTCTCTCTCTCTCTTTCTCAAAATTATTCTAACGTTTCATAAGGATTTTATGACAAACGCGAACATAACAGCTACAATCTTTAATCACTTCTACTGTGGACATTCACGTGTAATCGAAACCCGATGATAATTCTGTCTTATAAGAAATGGAAGAATTTAATATGAAATATTAGTCCATTTTTAAATAAAAGTACTGTTTAAATATTTTTATTAACACAATTATTCTACGTTTAAATAATTTCAAAAATTTTGAAAGCATACATTGAATATTTTCTACATACGCGTTTAATTTTATAAAAATTACAACTGAATTACAGTAAAATATCGCTATAATATAAATAATGCTACTATATAAATTTAATCAACAAAATATATTAATGATTTTACCAAATAAAAAATTTTTATTTTAGAATTAACTTTTAAATTATATATATATATGTTATTAAAATTTATTATTATAAAAATTTTAGAAAATATTTTTTACTTTTTCTATAAAAATAGAGAATATAATATTGTTAATTAATTCAACTATATTTTTTATATGCAGTTCCGAGAAATGACACTGAACACTCTTTATATATGATACACAAATTGTTCCTAAATATCTTCTTTTTAATGAAGAATTGTGCGCATTATTTAGCTCTAATTTTAAAGAATAAATATTTCTCTGAATATCTCTGATACTCTAGCACATCTACCAGCATATCTACGCAAAAACTTCATGACTTCGAAACCAAAGTATATCTGTTTTTTATCTCAACATATTACAATTAAGTATTAGTTGAATTAAAAGCACTTGGCGAATTTTCTAAGGCGATATGATCGTTTATATATCATTCAACTTCTCCTTTTCGTCTTTCTCGGGTATCTTGTCCATCGTGACTTCGCTCATGGCAACTTTCGCGCTTCCGCCTATGCAGGTGGTGAAACAGGTATCACCTATACCAAAGTTCTCGCCATCCTCGATAGATTCCGGCATCGATTGGTTTAGAGTTTCCGGTAGATAGAGCGCCAAGAAGCCCGCCATCAGAGCGACAAAGCCAAAGAGTGCGGCTGGTACTCGTGGGTCTAGCGTGTCCAGTAGAAAGATCATCGGCGTGAGAGAGCCGCTGAGACGTGCACACATGGAACCAATACCGAGCGCCGTATTTCTCACTACTGTGGGGAACAGCTCGGCTGTGTAATTATACACCACAGCGAACGAACCGGCTATACAGCACTTACCTACAAGCACTATCGTGACCGTGGCCATAGCCACCAGGTCGCCAGTCGTGCCAGTGATGATGGCGGCGCAGATGCAGCACACGCCGGCTATCATCATGAATGAACTGATTAGACATCTTCTACCAAGGCGATCCATGGTGAATATTATTAAAATGTACGCCGGTACCTCCAGCACGCCACTGAGAAATAGCATGAGATACGGATTGCCGACAAGATTACCCATGTTAAGCGTCAGTCCGTAATAAGCGATCGAATTGGCAAACCAATTAAGGCAGATGTTTAGACTCTTTTTGCGGAGATTTGGTGTTCGGAAGAGATCTAACGCACCGTGTGATTTTTTCTCCTTGGTCTCCTGCTGTACTTTCGATTTACTGATCAGCTTGGCAGCGTTCACGTGGATGTCGCTGCCGTTCACCTTTAAGCCTTTCTGTATGATGATGATCGCCTCAGCGGCACGATTGTGTGCCCACAGCCATCTAGGCGATTCGTCCATCAGCCACCAGTGGCCAAGCAGAATTACGCTGTGCAAACCATATACGATTTGGAGCCACATACGATCTTTGAGTACAATGCCCCATGCAGCCACCAATACAAAACCCGCGGCAAAAATCAATTGGAACAACACGCCACACACGGTCCTTCTGGACGAACCCACCAGTTCCATCGTCAACACGAATCCGGTGATGTACGCGCCGGCGGAACCGAAAATACCATACAAAAAGCGTATTATCAGAAAGATATAGTAGTTATTCACTAGGGCGACCAATACTCCGAGCACTAATTGTGCCACGGCAGACACGTAAAATATGATCTTTCTACCATACTTGTCTGCCATGCTACCGAGGGTAACCGCACCCACAAACACACCGAACATGTACGAGGATTGCGCCGCGGCGCTCATCCAACGTCGTGAGCAAACGAAGTTCCACTCTATGCCGCGTGACGATTGAAAGTATGTTGTGTCATAGGTCCATGAGTCGCATTCCCGGATGATGTTTTCGTGATCCAAATAGTGACAGCTATCAAGACGTGGAAGAGGCACATCCGAGTTGTTCCAATTGTTAGTGGTAAAATTGAACAGTTCCTTGGTCAATTCGTTCGCTTTAGGGATGTTGCAGTGATGCGCTGGTACCGCCGCGACTGTCAGTAGAGACAGCATGTGCACACCGGCTGTAAGAGCGGCGAATAAGTGAAGGCAGTGCTGCCGGAATTGATATTTACCGAATTCACCCAGGTGAGACATAAGCTCTTCAAGATCTTTGTCCACGCTCGCCATCTCGGTCTGGTTTGTAACCAGAAAATTTATTCAGATATTTTGCCGGATATTGAGGCTATTTAAAACGTTGATTGTCCTCGAGTTAGATGCCGCATGCGTTTACGCTGAAAGAACATTTATAAATGTAAATTATTCAGCATATTTAAATTGCGAAATAAAAGAGAGAATATGGATTTACATTTTATATACACTTATATAATTATGTATATATAAAATCTTCCATTAAGAATTATTAATATTATATTAATATTTATTTAATACATAAAAATAAAATTTCTGATAATGAATATGTCCATCTCAGGAATATTACAAAAATTAATATACATATATAGAAATAATATCTATCGATCTATTAAATGAAATGGCAGTCTTACTTAACATTTAAACATTATTATAATATATATATATGTATATATATATATATATATATATATATATATATTACTTTCTATAATATNTA
>NW_012130073.1:4343406-4357388 GCF_000143395.1 Atta cephalotes
TTGACATTTTCAAATATTGATTAAATGATTAATAAATATTTCCAATATTTTGCTTATTACCTCTTTTGTTAATATATATATATATATAAAATCAATAATTATTTTTATTATGTATTAATTGTTATATATCACATTATATATTACATATATCGTTTACTAAAGTTATAACAATTTTTCTACTAATTATAAATTTTATTTGTGTTAAAAGTTCTTTCTTATGTGAAAATGTACAGTTTGTACATTACACGGAAAAATGATAATACATTAACAATGTTAATTTTTAATTATATAAATAATTTCAATACGTCATATTCTTATTTTATTAAAATACAAATATTTATTTCATTAATTATTAAATTAATAAAATTATTTCCAATTAGACCTAATACTGGATCTAATAAAGACTTAATATATTATTTTTGTCTGTATATAGAAAAAGAAGTTTTAATCGTAATAATTATTTGCATTGCTTAAAGAAACCTATCTTACTCGCAAAAGAAGTGGGCTACTGTTATAATAATCATTTTTTTGCAAGTGATAGTTTGCTTGCCTATTATATCTGCAATGCAATAGCTACTTTTTTCCGTATGCATAATCATGTTGCAAATTATTGACGTTTTTGCGTGACGCATATCATAGTAAATTGCTGACTGTAATAAAAGTATATACTTTTACTGTATACTTTGTTCAATCTGTTAAAAAATTTGAAAATTAGAGTATTAATTTTGGTCGTATAGAAATTAAATTCCTCAGTAATTTTATAGGAAAATATATTGTGCACGGAAAGAATGGTTTTGCTGGAATATCTAAAAATTTAGCTACAGATCTGAAAATAATTTTGTTGGACCATCCAAATGGTTATGTAAGATGCTCAAATTGCTAGTGTCAAAATTTTTTGTAGAATTATTCGTTATGCTTGAGAATACTATATAATTATGTAATCTAATAAATTATATAGCTAAATTTTTTGATATTTCAACAAAATCCTTTTTTTTATACATATAATATAATTAAATGTTAACATTGAAATACTTACAAAAAAAGAAATAAAAATAGATTGCTATAATAATTGACGAAATTTTATATTCTGATTAATTCTAATTAATTAGTATCTAATTAATTGTCATTAAATTCAAATTTATTTCAATTTATTTCAATTTATATCAAGCACAAGTTAGAGACTAAATCTTTTAATTTAGACACAAAGTTTATTATTGTGACATAAAAAGCAATACCTTAATTTTAGCTGTAATTGTGCAGCGCCTGAAGAATAAATCCTCTTGATCACAATGGCATATCACGACGAATGACAAACGGATGGCTGTGTGTCAATGATTGATAAATCTGTCGGTGCATTGGTTTCGATCGTAAAAAGTGGGAGAGCGGCTGCGCGAACTTTTGCTGTCTAATGTCTCCGGCGAGCTGAGGAGAACTACTGACTTTTCCGTTCTCCAACTTAAATGTAGGAGATTGGACGATTCTTCCAAGTAGATTTTGTAGTACTTAACAAAATTTGCGGTTGCCCTTGCACGCGATACAGTCACTCGCGCGATCGTCAGTTACTCAGTCACTCACGCTCTTTTCCGCGTGAATTCCCTTAGATTAATAAGTTCTTCTCAGCAAGACATGAAGCTCGTCCGGAAAAAGTATTTCGCATAAGGCGATTACGTTATCAACCGACCATAATCGAGAGCCTATAAGTAGTTGTTGCCTACAAATAATTACAAGTATAAATATGCTTGACCTTGTGGTCAGAGCAATGTATGTTAATATAATCATTATCGATAATTGCGTTTGAAATTTCTTGATTGGATAATCAATTTTGCAATTTATTTTTTAGTAAGAAATAAGAAGTAACAAATAATACTGTCAGAATTATAGACTGCAGTCAGAAGATAAAGCTGCTCAGTGAGTCTTTATTACAATTGCTACTTACATTCAGCAATAAACTGGCAAGAACTAATTATATTCAAAAAACATATTAAAAAAAATCACTGAGCGCTCACTGAATGATTTTATCTCCTAAACGCAATCATTGCATAAATTAAATAGTTGCATAAATGTAAATGAGATGGATAAAAAATGTTAGAGTTGAAAGATATTTCAACATATTTTAATATATGTAGTTATATTTTTCCTTCTTTAAAAAGATGTAGTTTATGTTGTATGATAAGAAATCAAAATATGATTATATATTTATGATAATGTATTTTACATTTAGACAAAATTATTAAAATTATTAATTATTTTACATTTTAATATCATAATTTTATTTTTAATTTAAATTCAATTTTGATGATTATATTTATCTGATAATTTAACAAATTTTTAGGTCAATATAATATTTTTATCTAATCAATCTGTGATAGCGTGAAGATTTTGCGATCATTTTAATTGTTTTCTATCATCGTCCTCAATTTTAAATTTGTAATATATTCTTGAAATAATATTTTAAATAAATGTATTTAAAAGTGGAAAACTACTCGATGGCTCAACTTGTGGAATAAACCGATTCCTTATCGGTATTATTGTACTATTATACTGATTATGCATACATAAACCCGACATTATAGTTTTAAGAGAGTGTTATGGTATTGATGATAACAGTTATTTTTGGTATTCAAATAATAGTTTGTATGTGCAACCGTCAAAGCATGACGATATCACATATTATCACAGTATTTTTTAATGTACATATCTGTCGGAATTGCTGACATTTCACTTTGATAAATGTCTACTTTCGCGCCGAGATGCCAATTCTCGCGAAGTCGAAATTCGTAGGATAAGGAAGAGAAAGGAACTAATTTGTAAATATATTATGAAATTACTTTACTATTTAAAGAGAAAACGGATCATTGAGTATAAATATTATAATAAGCAAAAAATTGTTCTCAAATTTATATTTCTTTGAACTTTAATATCATTGGCATTTTTAAATGGAATAATATGATTTATTAAAATATAATTATAAGATCATATTTTTTAAGATTTCAGTATCACTGTTATTTTTTTAAATGAAGTTGCATGTTTTTTTTACATAATATATTCTTCTAATTATTCTGCATAAAAACATTATAATAGTAATATTAAAAAATCAATAATTTATGAGATATTTCAAACTTTATTCTGACATAAAATTTATTTTATAAAATATCTCTAACTATTCATTTTTTAATAATTGTTCCAAAATATTTGTTCCAAAATAATTGTTCCAAAATTTTATGCACAGAATAATGAAATAATTTAATTGATCTAAAGAAAACATATAGTTGTTTAAAAAGAGTATGTTGCAAATTGTACAATTTTTTTAAAAGGCAACCATGTATTTTTTTACATTGATTGGTTTATCTCATTATTATCATAATGCATAAAATTATTATCATATATAGAAAAAAACATATTTACTTTAATAATAATTTATGAGATGTTTTAAATCACAATAAATGTGTTAGAATAAAATATAAAATGTCTCGTAGACTATTCTTCTACCTTAATATTTTTATACGCAGAGAAATCATATTATGTAAAAAAAATCATATAATTCCATTTAAAAATGGCAATGATATTAAAATTCGAAGAAATATGAATTTGAGAAAATTTTGTGCTTATTATAATTTTTTTTAAAATAAACATGTTTCTTTTTTTGATTATATTTTATCGTTAAAAACAATAGAGATATTTTAAGTGCTGGAATTTTAAAAAACATTCTATGTATTTAAAAAACGATTTTATGTAATTAATTAATAATCTTTAATATTATAATTAATATATTATATTAATATAATATAATATAATAATTAATATAATATAATAATTAATAATCTTATAATATTATAATGTTATAATAATCTTATTATAACATTATTTTAATTAAGATTGACTTTACATTTAATTAATTGCTTTGAATTTACAAAAAATTCTATTTGCTATGTTGCTTACGGAATGCTTCAACTTGACTTTGTCGACTAAAGGATGTGGTTGCAATGGTTTTGTTCTATACCATTTGAAGTTTATTTTCTTCGCGATGTCGTCATGTTAAAAACTAATCTCACAATCATCATAAATCTATCACATTTATTATTAAATTTTGATATCGATTAATTATGCGCGCGTTTAATAACATAAATTTTTAAAAAATCTCGCGTTAATATTTCATTTTCTTCGCATAAATATTTCATTTTAACATTTCTTTTATCTTCAATCATTAATCATTGATAAAATAATTAATATCGATGTCGAAGAAATCCCTTGACAAAATCACCAATTCGCAACGTTTTCTTCAAATTTACAAACACAGGACGTGCGTATCCGAATAATTTTTTTGTACTTTACAAATTTGCAGACTCAACTGATTAGTACAGAGTTAACATTAAGAATAATTTTAATTATTATATCACTGTCACTAGTCAGCATCACCACGATGTTTCTTATCGAAATTCTTACGACACATTGTTTTCGCAATAGAATCAATGGATGGTTATATAGTCTTTAAGAAGCTACGTCGAAACTAGCAAACATGTCAATGAACGCAGAAGAATGAAAATGGGGTACAGCGAACCCTACAATGACTTGCTGACACCAAATAAATTATCATCTGACCGTTTAACTGTTATTAGACGGTAATATGTATACGTAACATATTTTTTATTATTTGTTGACTTTTAAATGATATGTTTACTATTTTAAATGCTCAACATGTCGAATCCTTCAATTAAGTATGTTTTGTGCCTTGCGTCCTTGACATTACTACAACAAGATGATAATTGCCGATGATGACCATCGTGTGAGAAACGTGATGGCTCGTCTTGTGAAGTATAACAAATAGATAGATTATCATAATTAGCTTTAAAATGTCAAAACTTACCTCGCGTATCAAAAGATTGAGCGAAAAATGAGTATTCACTTGCGAAATCTGTAATTCAACAAAAATTGAAAGACGCGAAAATGTGATAACTGCTTGTCTACGATTGTTAACTATCAGTTCTGCATGAGTTTCGTCTTCTTGTTTGCAAACCACTGATTGATATAATACATATATAATTTATGTTAAATTAAATTGATCGTTGCTTTAATGAGTTTTTGCGAATACATTAGAATGGTTTGCCTTGTTTTTAAATGTAATTGCATTGCGTGGCATTCCTCGCATTTGTTGAAGTAGCGTTTCAATGATTGTCGAAAGAGAAAGTTACTGTTGAGGCGTGAATCGTTTTTATCTACGAAAGGCGAGGACAAAATTTCGAGATAATTTGTGCCAGTGACACAACGACCAACATACACACTTGTATGTGTATAATCGGCAATATTCCGACAATGTCAATCAAATAACCAATATATTGAATTGTCATTCCACTTAATAGAATCAAGTTTCAAGGTAATATCACATGATTCACATTTTCCTGTTCAACCAAGTGCGTGTTTAAAAGTTTTAAATACTAATTGATATTACTTTGAATGGCACTCTTAAATTTGTTATAATATAAATAACTCGTGCAATATTAATTATGTGAACACGTAATTTTTTTTTATAATCGTATGTAAAAAATTATGTAATCTGCAGTTATAAATGTATTAAACATCTGATATTTTAGATAAGTTTTGCGTTATCAGAAATGTGTTAAAAGATAAAATTCCTCGTGTTTATAAAACACAAAACATCATTTTATTGTTTCTCGTTTAAAAAACAATGATGTCAAATTTTATGATTAACGACACCATTTATCAAAACAGAATTTATTTTTGTAAATGTTTTTAGACACACAATAACTCGTAATATAACTCAAATACTTCTGATATATCGGATAAATTATACTATTATTACAGAGATGTTTCGTATTAGAAAATAAAATTCTTTACGTAAAAGAAATAGTGTTAGAAATAGAAGAACATAAAAAAATTATATAATTAATAATACCACTGGAAAAAGATCTACTTCTACTGATAAATACTTAAACTGATAATTCTTCTGACGCGCAGAAAAAAATACTGCTGAGAAAATGCAGTGCTCGTTTCAGGACAGAAAACAAATGATTTAAAAATAGATTTTTAACATACTTTAACTTATACAAGACTTGACACTATGAGAAATAACTGTGTGGGATGCGCTAATTTTGTGATGATATTGCGTAGCGTCTTACCGCGCTATTGCATTAAAGCATTACAAAGTGACATTCAACATGCGACATGTATAATCAAAATATTTAATGTGATCTTGATATCAGATGAACAAACGTATGCTCGTTTATTGATAATTATGTATACACATTTGAGTGCAATTATATTGTTATTCTCTTGTTATATCAATGTGACATAAATCAACGAGATGTACGAGATAGTGCGATTGGAACTTTATCCCGATAACATTCTATTAAGCGGCGCCATGTAACGATGTTCTTATCGGATTTCTTCTTTCTGGCGCCAGTTAAAGTGCATCCAAAATAAAGCGTAAGGTACGTTAAGAAAATAAGACTTTATTTTAAGACGTGTATTTAATAGTCTACTATTTTCTTATTTTTTTCTAAAAATTTAGGATAGTGATTTATTTTATACAGATTTGCAGAGAAATCGATTTAAATAAGTCAAAAACAAAAATGTATTAATAATAAACATAAAAAAAATTTAATAATTTTATTTAATATTAACGCGCTTGAAAATTCCCTTTAGTTTCTAACTTTTATATTTTTTTCTGCTTTAAAACAGCGAGACAAATCGATTTTTTATTAAACGTTATTAAATTACGTTCACGTTATCAATAGAATTTACTTTCGTTGATATATCGTGCCAATATATTTTGTAAAAATCTGACTTTTCTCTCTCATTCATACTATTTTTCGTCAACAATGTTAAATCAACGTTAAAAGCACTGAAAATTGATACGAAAATTGATATTAGTATCATTTACATTTATTAACGTAAAGATGGGAAAATTCGAAAAACTGTAATAAGCATAATTTTTATCGTATGTAAAACTTTTGACTTAGACAAATTGCTCACGAAAGTGCAGAGTGGCATGCAACGCGTCGCAATTTCAAGAGGTATTTCTTCAGGCAATAAATTCTAACTGGAGTCATCAGTCTGTCCGTGCTCCATTAAGGTACTCTGCGTTCAGCGAGCACAAGGAAAGATTTAGCATGGTGGCATCGTTCGCAGCGCAAAGTTCGTCACGTATGCTCATGAGGCGTCTCTTCGGCTGTGGAATAACAATATTTTCGCGGCGCCATCCACGAACGCACAAAGATATTCTACCGTGCGGTCGTAGCGAGAGAAGAGTGGAGATGTGAGAGGCGCAGACAAACTGGCTGCTGCGTGCCAGAAAGCGATGCGGAAGAAAAGACAGAGACATGATGCGGACAGAGCGAAATTTCAAGCTGCTTGACGGAATGCGGGTCAGACGTTAAACGCGGTATCGGCCCGCCGGCAGATAGAATCTGGAGTGAGGCACTCTCTCTGGCGCGCGTGGCGCGTAACCCTTCGACGATAATGGGAAAGCTATGTTTATTGTAGAGATACGCGTTATGCACAATGCACGTTTAAAAAATTGCGAATTCGGACGGATCTACGAAGAGTTTGTGGCGCTTGTCTCAAAATAAAAGCAAAACTTGAAGACACGACGGTGAATTATTTTTGCGCATTTCGAAGATTTTCGTCATCCCATGTTAGTTTTTAGAGTTTGTTGTATATATTTTGCGTTAATTTCTTCGAATTACTTGGAATTACTTGGCTTATGTTCAAGCGGGCAAGATTCTGGCATCCAGCTCACTGCAAGTAACGGATTCCAATGTCAATGACCGATGTAAACGCCGAGTATTGATAACGGGTCAAAGTATTTATTTTCTCTTTGGGCGAGCATTTCTGATAACATCGAGCATTTATATTGATGATATCAATGCAAATGCCATTGGAACGATCATATCAAAATTAAGAAGACAGCAATTATCGGTTCCAATTAACTGCGTTACCAGCAAGAATTTAGATATGCTGTGTAGCGTATATATATATATATATATATATATCATATATATATATATCATAATCTTTCGAATTTATGGTACTCGCGGTTAATTTGATCGTATGTAAAACTTGAATTTTAGAATCAGTTTTTATTAACAAAAATTACAAAATATTGATAATTTTAAATAAATGAAAACTTGAAGATATTTAGGAAACAAGCATTAATGGCACAAATAGATACAGGAATGAAAAGTAAATAACGTCGTTACTTTTTATAATAACGATTCGATAATGACGTTGCAATTTTTATGACGATAACGATAATTAATTAAGAGCAAAGTTGAGGAAAGGTCATTTTTAAAAGGTAACTTGTCAAACGTCGTTTATTAAAAAAAATAACTCATTATTTATACCGAATTGACATGTTAAAAAAAATGAGTTACTTTTATTAATAAACAATGCGCAGTGATGACAAGTTACACTTCAAAAGTGACTTCTCCAATCTCAGCTTTTAGCTCAGCTCAGTTAGTTATTATTATCATTACAAACAAATTGCATCATTGCCAAGTTATTATAGAAAATAACAGCAAAAGTTCCCATTTTTGGATATATAATAATAATATATTTAAGTGAATCAAAATTTTATCTTTATATAAAATATAAAACTTTTATTAAAACAGAAGATTATGAAAGATGTAATTAAATAAAATATTTAAATCTGAACAAAATCGCTTAAACTTTTAATTCAGTTAATTAACAACATGAAGAGATAATTCAAACAAATTATATATAATCTTTATTCCATCTTTTTCGAATACAGTTATCAAGTGTTATAATTCTTCGCAGTACCGTTATTCAGTATAAATTTTGCCGTAAATAGTGGGACGATTTTCTCGCAACGGGTGGTGTAATTCCGACGATATTGATATAGATAGATCGATATACGTTGGCTCGAACAAGACGATTCGCGCCAAGATCGAGTTATCGCGAGTTATTCGCTTGAGCTGCGAAGAGGCAGCTCTCGTTATCCGATTATACGATTTATTTTACGAGTATATGCGACGGGCGGAAGTAGAACCGCAGGGGTAGGCGGCGGGATCCAAGTGGATAATGGCAGAATAGATATAGGGTGAATGCACCGGGTATGCAGCCACAGTCAATGAGCAAATATGCGTATTGCGTATTCGGCGCCGATGGTTGGATGTTTACTTTGGACTACTGCTTTTGCGAGATTTCGCGATTTTTGCAAACGTGACACGTGCATTCATTTGCGTACATATTTGAAACAAATCTCGGCGACACGACTTGCGGTGATTATCCATGTATTTAATTGCAGTACCGCAAGAGAATCTCGTTTAAACCGCATCGTAATATGCTAGCGCAATGATATGCAAAACTTATCCGGTTTATTAACAGTTTTACCCGTGACGTTGAACTCGATGTGTTTTAACGAAGCAATAATCATAATCTGACAATGAAATATTGTTTTTACGATAATAATATGTCAAGTAAAGAATCAATTATCATTTAATCTAGTTTAATATTATATTAAAATTGTATTGAATAAGAATGCATTTATTTGTAATATATATAGCGAATTGTTCAGAAGCAAACATCTCGTTATTCCTTCTTGAGTTGTCTATTCGACTCGTATTTATCTATATGATTTAGCAGTTATTCAGCAAAGTATTCTGTTATTGTAATAAATAACTGATCTTCCTCATGTTAGTTTCATGATTTCATCGCTGAATATCGACGATGTTATGATGACACACTATGATAATTTTTGTGTTCAGTAGATAGAAAAATCGATCTGCTTTTTATTTTGTTCCAGGTCAGGGTCAGTGATATTAAATTGTAATTAGCAGTTCTTGAGTTTAGGATAGATTGGAGAAACGTAATCAACGTATGTTTTAGCAGATAAAATAATTAATATATAATTTTATGTACAGAGATACGCATGTACATTAAAAAAAGACAAGATATTTCTTAATTTGTTATTGTAATTTTTACATTATAAATTTTATATTATAACTATGCCTCTTAAGTCAATATTTAATTATAGTAAAGATTGCCATAAGATTAGTTAAATGTCAAGATTTTTTTTAAACGTCTCTGACTTGCAACTCGCGAAAATTTCTTTCTAAATCGATTGTACTCAGAAACCATCCATCCTTTTGAAAAGAAAATTATTTTAACTTTCAAATATCGCTGTATTATCTATTACCGAACATTCTGTAAGGCTGCGGAGAGGAAATGTGAAGGAAGTGCATCCGGGCGGAAGAAGCCTTAAGAAATTTTTGGGTTCGCTAAAGAACAATCTGTACGCAGGTTTCGTATACGTTGCGTACACGGCATGTTCGATTACAATAGTGGATATCGGTGTCTCGTTCCATAAGGGCACACCACAATGAAAAGTAACCTAAGCCTCTGTCATGGCACAGATGGACCATGTCTTCGTTCACGGTGTAAGATTACCGGCATGCTCTGGGATTTTCGATTCACCCGTATTCGAATCTGAAGAGCTTCGCGGGAAAAAGAAATTTGATGCGCCAACCTCTCGGAAATTCGATCGCCGAAACACGACGAGCTGATAAGAAGAGTCTTTGCGGCTAATGGAATAGCGAAGCTCGCTCGCTTTGACTTATGGCGACGCCGCGTTGTGATAAAGAACGTCGTTAAAACGATGTGAAAAATGATATTGTGCTAATACCAAAGGCGATTCCTGTATCTTTCTTCCACGATTTTAAGTGAGATATACTCCTCGTCATAATAACGATTCGAGACAGTTAAATGTAATAGGATACCTTTGGTTACTATAAACAAAGATAAACATGCTGCAAAATTGAAAATGGCATCAATGGCATTATTTTATTAAAGTAAACATTTGAAAAGAGACTTATTAAAGCAATTTTACGAATATCAATAAAAATTAAGAATAATACAATAAACATGCGTGAATATGATTCTGTATTTGTTGTTCTCACACGCATTTGCGCGGGTGAAACGCATCTTGACAAAGTTCGTAGCTTTGCGTCCGAGATATGACACGATTGTGAAAGTGGAGTTCTGGGTTAATTCACTTTTGCATTTATATTGTCAGCGCGTGTTGGTACATGGAAGATTCAATAACGCGGGTCTCGTGTGTGACAAATCGCGCGCTACGAGCCGTCGCCGGCGTCGCTGGCGGATGACTTCAATCAATTAGGGACGCTCGTTCGCCTAACTCAATTATTCGCCTCTGGTAATTTATAGGATTATTAGGTACTTACTACTGAGTCGATATCCCGATCTTAATTAATCGATTTTCGATTGACGGATTAAAGGACTCGTTTCCCACTTCTCTGTGACGTGTAATTCACGATGTCGCTTAAGTAAGACTAGTCTTAATTGCTTGACGATAAAACGATATGTATTTCGTAACAAATGCATTTACGTCACTTCGACGAAATAATTACGTTACTTTGTTTGTTTACACAAATGCATCGATCGTTGATGTTTCTAATGGAACTTACTATTGCTGCGGAGGAAATCATTATATTCTGCAGATTATTTAAAATTATACGAGACTGTAAGTATAAATTAATGCGGATTAAATAAATCTTTCTTTACATTATTAACGATATGTATAATAATTATACGTTATATTTGTCACACGAGAATGACTAAAATTCACATAATGAGAATGTAAAGTTTTGATATAATATATTTAATATAAAACAAAAAAATTTTTCTAATTAATAGAAACAGTTTTTTTTCATTATTAGATGTAATTGTTGGTTAGGTATAGAATCTATAGAAGATTTAAATGTTTTATTTATTAAATTATTTACAAATATATAATGTACGTAGAGTACTTCTAATTGAAAATATTGAAATCGTTTTTCTTGAATTTTATAATACAATTTTACAACGTAAATATAAATCTATTTAGATTCTTTTAATGATTTTAATATTAGTGTATAATTTAAATGCTATAAATACTATAAATACTATAAATTTCAGAATTTTACGGTTCTTTTTATCTTTCTATTTTTATTTGATCTTTTTCCTTTTATTTCAATTTAATGTTTATTTAAATAAAATAGTAGATATTTTCTGACTGATTAAATCCATAAACAACATTTTGTGGTCTTTTTTTACTTGCATGTAATAAAAGTTTAATTTGTCAAAGTTGAGAGAAGCTATGTTAGGTAACATACTGTATATATATCTTTCTTGAGTTTCATATTCCGCACTTGTGTTAAATGAAAGATTTGTCGCACAACGTATAATGTTTGCACCAACTGAAGAAACGTTTACATGCCTTGACTTATTTCAGTAATTTCTCTGTCGTTGGTGATTCTTATTACAAATATCGCATTGATTATGTAGTTGTAATTAGAAATATTTGTTAGAGTTAAAATAAAATTAATAAATAAAATTAATAAAATAAAAATTATATAATTATGAAGAAATCATACTCTATACTTCATAAAATACAGATTGTTATATAAGTTTGAATAAAATAGTTAAAATTATTTTTTATTCAATATAAAATATACTTGAAATCTAATTAAGTATGCGTTTATTAAGTATTGAGTTTAAGAATGTATAAGTCGTGGAATTTTAGTTAAAATTAATAGGAATGAAACAGATATATATACGTTTTTTTACATAATTTTTTTACACAAACATTAAATTAGTTAAATGCTTAAAAGTAATTAATTGAAAATCGGTAGAATAAATTGGATTTTAACAATTTATTTTTAAAATATCCCGGAAAAATATTATATAAATTATATCATTATTATGTATAACACGCTTTTTATTATACATGATGTGTACAATTAATTGCATATGCACCGCAATTGTCATGTTAACATGATGTAAATCCTTTTGTGACATTGTAATAAATGGTTACCAAGTAGTTTCAAATTGCTATTTGAAATAATATTATTTTTTCAAAGTAAACAACTTTTTGTTTTATCATCTCTCTCTCTTTGGACGATTGATTGCGAATTTTGCGCACTCTGTATTTACGCATGGAATGATTTAATAAGTTTTAAAATAAATTTTTGAATTATTGGTTGATTATGTAAGTAAAATTTTATTGAATTAAAATATAATTAAAAACAAATTTTATAATTAATAACAAATTTTTTTTAATATCGCACCATCGCGTGTTGCATCAATATATTGATCAATGTGTAGAGTTATTTTATAAATGTAATGCCCTTTCTAACAGGTATTACATATATAAAATTGATCAATAGATTACATTTTATAAATGAAATGTCTGCTAGTAAAGGCACTACATTTATAAAATAGCCAATCAATATACTGACCAATATGTTAATGCAATACGCGGTACATAGTTCTTGGAGTTCTTTGTTTATATGTTATATCCGCATGAATGCATACCATGCACGAATTGTAATTTATTTAACGATTTTCTGGTGAGAAGGGCATTAGAAAATCATGCTATATTACATAAACATGTGATTTCTAATTAATTCTTCATAAAAATTAGCAGTTCCGGTTTTTTGCAATTTTGTAACTTTTGCAAATTTTTCATTAGCAATTTTGACATTGATAATAAACTAGAAATTTATGTATTTGCAATATAAAAATTTTTTTTAATAAAAAAATGTATGAGTCCTATAGAATAAGCTGTAATGTTATGACGTAAGAACTAATTGAGTCTTGGATATTTGTAAAATAATTAAACATTAAACAATTAATGGCAATTATAAAGAAACGTTATTTTAAAAAAATAGAAAATCGAATTAATAATTAATAGCAAGGATCGACTTCGAATTCGATCGAAGACTTCATCAGGACGAGGACAAGGTACAGTGAACTCGAGACATACTGGATTTAGAATGTATGCTTGAAAAAGAGAGAGAGAGAGAGAGAGAGAGAGAGGAGAGAGAGAGAGAGAGAGAGAGAGAGAGAATACTCCTTCGTTATATATACGTACGTACGTACGTACGTTACGTTACGTAACGTAACGAACGTAACGTACGTACGTACGTACGTACGACCGTCGTAGT
>NW_012130073.1:4357408-4365958 GCF_000143395.1 Atta cephalotes
AGAGAGAGAGAGAGAGAGAGAGAGAGAGACGAGAGAGAGAGAGAGAGAGAGAGACATGCCTTCCTTTGAATATCGATCGTTACGATCGTTGTTACGACAAACCGGATACCGCTCGTACGGTATCCCGCGATTTGGAAAGCGACATGTACGTGATCCATCTGGCAGGTAGAAGGACGTGTTGGCTGATACAACGATCGCGGCAATGATCAGGAAACCTGGATGACCAGGAGAGGAAGCGACGAAGCTGTATTGCGCCCTGTTTCTTGGCAGTTGCGCGCGAACCATCGAGCGGAGCGGAGCGTTTTCGTTGCCGATAGTAATCCTGTTTTCCGATCGATGTTCGATGATATAAAGTGACGTGAAATAGAAGACCAAATAGCCACGAGTTCGAGAGATATCTATTGTGTGAGTTCAGCATTCGGTTTCAAGAAAAAATAAAGTTCATAATATTGATCGACTTTACCGTACGATGTCGGAAAATGTTTCTTACTTTGGAATTTGTTTTTTACTTTGCGTTGACAACGTTTGGCGTACACATAATCTCATGATAATCTCGATGTTATTAGAATTGTGTGTATAAATTTGTAACGTCATTATTTGCGCAAAAATATACGTAAATCATTGAACCTAGATGTGAGACTATAGTCAGTGTTTTCTGATGCCGATTTAACTCCAGGTGTTATTTTTATCATTTTCATCCAAAATATCAAAATTATTCCATTCGATAAGAAAAAAAATTAAATATAAGAATTAAATAATATATTAGATTTATTTCATAGTTATTTAAATTTCCATATATTCTTTAAAAAGGTAAAAAAAGGTATTCTTTGAATATGAACATGAATATATAATATCTTTTAAAATATCTTTTAAATAACCTTGAATAACCTTGAGTAATGGTGCATCGTAATGAGAGGATGTGAAACGGTAAAAAGTCGTTTTCTTATGCAAGAGTCTTTTGTAATCCGCGGCAATAGTGGGACCTGAGTGTCCAGGAAATCTGCAATCAATTTTCCTGTCCTAAGAGTATAAACGCGATAGATAAATCTTATTATTAGCAGCACGAAGTGTGGGCATGATGCGACATTGTGTCGAAGGAGACTGCAATGCCATCGCAGACTTCTGAAATATATACTTCACAACTGTTTGCGACGTGAAATCGACGCTGATTGTTTCGCAAACGTTTGCGGAAATATAAAATATATACAGGTGCAACAAGTATGATAATTCACCGACAAAATGTAAATGGAAAACACATGTGTCCAAGTAGAACAATAATCACAATATCAAAATGATAAATGACTAGTATAAAAGTAACTCTTTAAAATCATTTTAAATCTATATTGATATCATGTCATGATAATTTTTATTCTACTTGGACACACGTATTTGATTTATGATGTTAAATATTTGCTGTGCTTTCAGAGCAGTGTTTATTCATTTAATAAATAAATAAATAAATACAATTTAGACAGCATACGTAAAAATATATAATTTATCTCGCGTAATTAAAATAAATATGCCAATATTGTTTGAATAATTAAATTTTATATAATATTGTACGATATATATTTCTTTTATTTAGCATGAATTTTATCAAACGTTTTTATATATATAGGGTGATTGTGTCAATTTTAATTCTATACGGCTATATTTTAACGCTTCTATACGGCTTATTCGCATAAAAATCATGTTTAATTCAAATTACATGCGATTAATGCACGTAGGATTATGTTGTAAGATTATTTTACGACAGTTCGTCGGTGTAAGAACTTTACATTAATTCAAGCATGGCATTCGCGTTTCCTTGACACGCTCACTCGAACCGTTTGGAACGTGAAATTACTTTCAATGATCGGTTGCCTTCACCCGGTTTACGCAAGATAAAAAGCTTCCGATATAATGATCTTATTAAAATTGTCATTCTTGTTTTAACGTGCTTGACTGATAATTTTGCCAATTAGGAACTAGAAATATTGCACAATTGTGCAAGATTCAAATGATTATATGCATGTATATTTGTATGGAATATCTATCTAAAATGTTAGGTAAGAGTCTTCATAGCTAATTTTATTTTTCTTGTATCTATCTTATAAATGTTTTTAAACATTTATCTATTTTTTATATATAAACTAAAATGGATATTTATATATATAATTAATAAAAAACTTATACTTATTCTTGTGCAAGAAAAATCTTGAAACATATTTGTGTAACATTTTATGTGAATGTTTGTAGATAGTTAAAAATATAATTATAGATTTAAAAAAAAGAAACGTGTAAAAAAATAATTAAAATTAAATATATATTCCCTTTTGCATCGTTAAAAAAAGGTTGATTAGGCATATTGATTTAACAGTAATCGTGAGATGTACTGCTTTATTTTTGCAAATGTTTTTTGACCAACTTTGGAAGCTTATTGTAAAAGATTCTAAATGTATGTATTCGAATACTTTTGTTTTCATAGGAATGTTTCCACTTTACGTTTGCAGACACAAGAAATAAGACATACAAATGTAGATCTGATATATAATAGATTTAAAGTGACTGAGAACTTCCATTATTATTACTTTTAGACTTCTATATATTTACACTTTTACACACACTTATATACTTATATACTTATATAATCATTAATTAAAGCACGTGATCTTCTGCGATAGTAATTATGATGACGCTATACTTGATTCTTGCAATTTCTTCATAACAAAATCTCATTAATCAATTTTATATACATATTTTACATTTCGCGAAAACACAATTTTATTTTAATACAATTTTTATTTAAATAATAGAAATTTTTACAAATAATAAGATTACAAAAGTAAAGATTTTAAAAAGGCACAGACTGAGAATTGGTAGTATAATTGCATTATATATAGGACTTATTAAAATTATTAATGTGCAGGTATATAACAATAAATATAAAGATGCGATAAAATTAAGTAAGAATCAAATAAATTGATGACATAAGAGAGTAAAGAAAAATAATATTAATTCATTTATAAACTAAATTTATAAACTACTAAACAATAATTTAGCATAAATTAAAAAAAGTGAAATTAAAAGCATGTCTTTTTCTTTTCAGGCTCACGCATGATATGACTCAGTCTCGTGAGGTTCTAGCGATGATGGACGCACATACAACTACATTCGGGCGCAAAAAAGGTTGCGCGATTTCCCGATGTAACGCCTTCCTCCTGGGCGCATTTTTTCTAATCAGCTTGGTCGTCACTGGTTTGTTGGTGTACCACTTTGCACCTTGTCTCGAGGAAAAACATGTTCAGCCATGCACGGACTCTGCTGGCGATTCGCTCTTATCGACAGGAAGGAGTTTTTCGATGACATCAACAAAGAAGAAAATAGATGTCAGATTACCAAAGGCTATCGTGCCTGATATGTACGAATTATGGCTGATACCTTTTATATGGGAGGGCAATTTCACCTTCCACGGCGAGGTAATACTTTATTTTGTTATATTTATGTATAATATATTTTGTAACAAATAGAAAAAATTCTATTTATGAACAGATTTTATTAGTAATAGTATTCTATTATATTTTTTAATTTTTTTTTTCAAGAGAGAAATAATTTTAAACTACAACTGCTAAACTGCAACTGCTCAACAACTGTTTTACACTTGTTATTTTATCGGATCTTATTTAAATATAACTTTTTATAGAATTTGCAGATTAACACAAAAACATTATGTTCTGTAACAAAATTACGTACAAGTTTAAATAAAAAGGTCATTAAAATTTGGAAACGCTGATAGATACGGCAAAATGCCAAGATTATTTAAATTTCTCTCGATAAAACTTACAAGAAAGGTTCTATCTTTCGTTCTCAAAACTATATCTATTATCGTTATCGAAGAAACAATCTGAATATCTAGACTTGTGCATAATTTTTTTTGTAAAAAAATGTATTTTCTTGTTATAGATTATTTTATTGTTATTTTATCACTTATTTTGATTTATGACTTTGACTTGTTATTATATATTTTTTTATTATATTTATTATTATATGATAATTTGTTGTTTTATATCATTTAGACATTTATTTAGAAATACATTAACACACTATTTTACGTTTGTCAATGGATTGTTGTATTTAATGTAAAGTGTTATTAACTATTTATCGAAATATCTTTTTTTGACATATTAAGAGATTTTTTACAATTTTAAATTGTTGGCAAATAAACCGGTTTGATTACGTTATAAATGCTCCTACTTTCTATTGAGAATTAAAAGTGTAATTTTTTTTATGTACTTAATTCGCAATTCTATACGTAAGCTGTTACTGCCACACTGTTACGAAGAGAGACGCACCTAGCGATTGACGCAACCATTCACTTTCATATGTGGGATTCATGAGAAATAGGCTTTGGCAGATCACGTGTGTTCTGATCTTAATTCTTTGCCAAGTTTCATTTTCTTTTGCTTTCTTACGAATTCTATTTGTCCTGACTTGTAAAGATTGTTCAAATTACTATACAAAGAGGACATTTAAATAAATATCTTGTAGAGAAATGAATGTAGTTTCGATCGAAGCAGATCTTAGTGTTTAAATAATTTAAGCATGAAAGAATTTATCATATTATTTTACATATTCAATTCTGCAAACCGCGCCGAAATCTTTTTCGATCTTGAAACACAATCATAAACGGAACTAAAGTATAATTGCATTATCATATATTAAATCAATAAACAATTAATAATTTTGATGCTAAAAAGCATTTTAAAAGGATATTAATTTGATGCCAATTTAAACAGAACTTTTAAGAACTGTAAATAATATAATTTATTGCGAAAAATATTGCCTCAGCCAGAATTCGAATCTGGATCTCTCGTATTCCAGGCGTCCTCTTTCGATTACCGAGACTTTATTTGTCGAGGGCAATATTTGTCACAATAACCAGTAACAGTAACTAATGAGAGAAACATCGTTTTTCGAGACGTGTACAAACAGTTATTTCGTATTAAATCGACGAGAATAAATCAGTTAAGAGAAATAAATTTATTTTTGGTGCTCGATATGCAAAATTGGATTCGCAGAATGTAAATTCATTTTGAAATATTTATATTCACTAAGATCCATTTTTATTGAAAATAGATTTATTTTTCTTAATTGATTTATTCTTGTCGGTCTAATATGAATTACAATTGTAAGTATTTTATAGACTAAAGAGAATGCTAAGGTCGTGATTAAATTTAACAAAATTTTATATTTTTAGAGAATTTTATATATAATTTTAAAATATAGATATTATATATAATATATTATGTATTATATATTATATATAAGATAATTCGAACATTATAAAATAATTAAAACATATGAGCATTTCATAATTATATAATAAAAATAGAGTATTAAAGCACTTGAAATTAAATTAAGCATAATATTAACATAATATTACTATATAAAGGTTGCTTTATTAATACAGAAATATTAATGATTTGTTTAGGTGAAAATTTTAATAAACGTGACACAAGATACGAATAATGTTACGTTGCATGCTGTCGATATGAACATTGATGAGAATTTTACGACTGTCAGGGAGTACTCGATTAAAAGCAACAAGACCAAGCTAATAGGGATCGCGGAGCAGAAAAACGACACCGACAGGCAATTTCACGTGATTAGAACATCGAACACGTTGAAGAAAGGCAAGCAATATGTTGTGCATCTCAAGTTTATTGGCCATCTGAACGACTATCTGCAGGGTTTCTACAGGAGTTCGTATACGGTCGGCAATCAGACGAGGTAAACGATGTCGCAATGAAACTTTGTAGTCTGTGTAAATTGAAACTTATTCTTTCGTGCTTTAATTGATTTAATTAAATGTACTATTTAATCTAAACTCATTCTAAAAGAAATCCATTTTATTTATTGCTAAATTTGTTAATTTAAAATCTAAAGAAAAAGAAACTTTAATTTACAAAACATTAATATTAGATAAAAAAGCAAGTAATTATGGTAGATAAAATATGTCGAAAGACAAAATTTAAATTCATTTCTTCGAGAAAAAGAAGCAAGGAAGATAATTATTTTATTAAATCCTTTGATTTCTAACTTTGTCGCATACTTGATCTTATCATCGCAAAGTGTTTTGATTAGAGTAGAGCGAGTGATTATCCTTTGTATAGTCTTGCTGCGGTCGCATGTTTGGCTTACGTACAGGCTTAAACAAGGACTCCTGTCGACTGTTTGCCAAAGGTATCTGGTTTCTGCATTATAGATGGATTGCTACGACTCAGTTTCAACCAACGGATGCGCGCCGTGCTTTCCCGTGTTTCGATGAACCGGCTTTGAAAGCCAAATTCCAAATCAACATAGCGCGTCCTAAAAACATGACATCTATTTCAAATATGCCCAGAAAAGGAGAACCGATACCAATGTAATTATATATTATACATTTGGCAATTTGTAAATCTGGTTCATATTTTCTCTGAAGAATTTTCATGATAGAAATTTGTGATTTAATTGTATTTCTTTTTATAACTTCAATTTTTGTTCAGCGCAAAGTGTTTGAAACGCATAAAATTTAATTAAAGTGATATTGTTAGCAATGTTAATTATTTAAGTTTATTTTATGATATTTATAAAAAATATCATATTTTAGCCCCGACAAAGTTCACAAATTAAAAAAATATTGTTTTTTAAGTAACAATCAAAAACAATCAAAAATAATTTAACACCGATTTCTTTTAAAAATTCGACTTCAGAACATTTATTTTAAAAAGTATTGTGCAATTTTAAAAAAACTTTCTTTTTTATCTTTTAATAATCAGGTCCAGTTTAGACTCGTACGTATGGGATTGTTACGATCGTTCGGTACCGATGTCTACGTACTTGGTGGCCTTCATAGTTTCTGATTTTGATGCAAAGACATCGGAAGATGGTAACTTTAGAGTTTGGGCACGCCACGATGCTATTAATCAATCACAATATAGCTTGAATATTGGACCGAAAATACTTAAATTTTACGAGGACTACTTCAAGATCAAATTCCCTTTGCCGAAGATGGATATGGTCGCGTTGCCTGACTTCTCCGCCGGCGCCATGGAGAACTGGGGATTGATAACATATAGGTAAATATCATGCACTTAGAAAGGATTAATAATTACATTTGCTTCATTACTATATTAAATAAGAGAATATTATCGATTTCATTTTGCAATATATATATATATATATGTTTCATACTATACAATTATACTGCATAAATATTGCATGTATATAGATATGTATTATATACGTATGTAATTATGTATACCTTAAATAATGTGCGTTCTATGATTATTAGTGCGAGATTAGGAATATATCGGACTATCGCTGGATGTGAGAAATAATAGGTCATCACTCAATCACACTGCAATAGTATCGTTCGCGTTTACTCTGTCCTCATTTTTCCCACTCACTCCTAATAATTTGTGCATTATCAGGTAGATAAAAGTAATTTAAATCATCATTTTACTAAACGCGCAGTATATACTTATTTTTAAATATATAATATATTTTTAGATTTACAATATTTATATTTGATATTCGATATTTGATATTTGAGAAGATAATATATTTGATTGATGAATAATGATTTTTTTAAAGAAGTACAACATCGATTTTCTTGATTATGTAAACATATATATTTAGTAGTAAAATTTTTATCTTTATTATTACTTGATTTTTATTTTAATAACAACATAGTAGTATCGCGACCAAGAGCATAAAAACAAATCATGTGATGCGTGAATGTACATGTTTGTGTCACCAAGCTCGCTAGCTTTATCTGAAGCTTTTTACATCGACAAATTTTTAATTAAAATTATTTAGAAGCTAAAATCGTAATAAAAAATTCAACAACATTTTTCTTATACTTCTACTTTTTATGTTTTTAATTTATTTAATAAAATTAGTAAAACAGTTGTTTCTTTGCAAATAGATTTATCATAATACAAAAACCACTAATGTATACACCTTCACTCACGATTAATTTAAACATTAATTAAAACTTTTATCAAATATATTTTATTTATTATGGATTTAAACTAAGTTTAGAGAAAGAATTTGTATATAAATAATTTTTTATTTTCAAAGAAAAATATCACTAAAATATAGTATTTGGTCAAAATTTATAAAACTTCTTTGAAGTAATTGATATTTGTATATCATTATAGGTAACATCAGTTTATACATACGTGAAAGATACATATTAATGTATAAGAAATGAAAATAATTAATTTGTTGTTACATTAATTTAGAGAGACAGCGATGTTGTATCAAGAAGGCATCTCAACCAGTGGTAGCAAGCAACGGGTAGCCGTCGTGGTATCTCATGAGCTCGCGCATCAGTGGTTTGGAAATTTAGTGACTCCAAGTTGGTGGACGGATCTTTGGTTGAATGAGGGTTTCGCCAGTTATATGGAGTACATTGGCATGGACGCGGTAAGCCTTTTAATCAACGGAATTACATATTGTATGTAATGTCAAAATTACTATTATAGTGTAACATTTCATTGGTAAATTAACGATAAAAAATTTGAT
>NW_012130073.1:4366427-4375046 GCF_000143395.1 Atta cephalotes
TAGAAAAGTTAAATGCCTTGAATGTTTAAATATATTTATATGTATATTATATTATAATATGAATTTTTACATCTTTAAAACATACAGGTTGAACCAACGTGGAAAGCTCTTGAACAATTTGTTGTTCACGATCTTCAAAATGTTTTCGGTTTAGACGCTTTGGAATCTTCTCATCCTATATCCATTGAAGTCGGTCATCCAGATGAAATCAGTGAAATCTTCGACAAGATTTCTTATGGAAAAGGTACTTACCAATTTACGAATGACGATTCTAAATGAAATTAATGTAACTATATCTACGTTAAAATTACTCAGGTGCTTCCATAATAAGAATGATGGATCATTTCCTCACGACAGAAGTTTTCAAGAAAGGTCTAAGTAATTATTTAAATGGAAAGTAAGTAAAGATTAATTAATTGATATCTTAAACTTCTGCTCAATTAAATATAAAGTAATTTAATAAGTTTTTTAATCAATAATGATTAATCAATAATGATTATTTTATAACGTAATTATAACTATAAATAAATTATAACTATAAATAAAAATATTTTAAAATAAATTTTAATATAATGCAAAAATAATTAATTTATTATTTATTGTCTTTTTGTATATCCAACAGAGCCTATCAAAGTGCCGAACAAAATGATTTATGGTCCGCTTTGACCAAACAAGCTTACAAAGACAAAGTACTTGACTCAAGTGTATCCGTTAAAGAAATAATGGATACTTGGACTCTGCAAACTGGCTTTCCTTTAATTACTGTCACACGAAACTACGACAACGGGAGTATTACACTAACACAGGTATATCAACAATTATAAATAAAATAATAATTGAATAAAGTATGATTTATTATAAATTTAATAAATAAAAGTTAATGTGTTTAGTTCGTACAGTCATTTTCTATCTGTTACACCTTCTATTACACACAGATATTTAAAAAAAATGATAAAAATATTACATTATAGTAGGATGATATAATATTACATTATAGTAGGATATTTGATTAACGAATGCTTATTTATATTTTAAACGACTTATAATTGTTTTATACGCATTAACTATTTCTCGTAGGAACGCTTTCTGCTACGTAATAGCGGCACGAGCGTCACATCTGAAGCGGAACCATTATGGTGGGTACCTATCACTTATACGAGCGAAAAGCAATTAAATTTCAATAACACTCAACCTACAAAATGGATGAAAGCGGAACGCTCGATCATCCTTAACGATTTGAATGTAAGCCCATCTGAGTGGATACTTTTCAACATTCAAGAAACTGGTAATTATATCTGATAAAATATCCACGATGAAAGAAATATATTTCTCTGTGATAAAAATAAAATATCTTTACAATAGATTTATTTTCCGATGTTATGAAAATATAAATCATTAGATAATATTATATTTATACAATATTATATTTAAAAACAGGGTACTATAGAGTGACTTATGATAGAGCAAACTGGCAGATGATAATTAAACAACTGAATAAGGAAAATTTTAAAGATATCTCGACGATTAACCGAGCGCAGTTGATTGATGACGCTCTTAATTTAGCTAGAGCTGGCAAACTCGACTACACTATCGCTTTCGATGTTACATCTTATTTAGCTCACGAAATCGAGTACTTGCCTTGGAATGCAGCTTTCAATGCCATGGATTATCTCAATGATATGTTAATTAAGACACAAGGTTATGACAAATTCAGGGTATGTATTATCAAATTGCATTAATGATAGATATTGAATAGAGATTGTAAGAAAAATATTAATAATTACATATTAGATGTACCATGATGTTAGTATAAAATATAAATAATACTTTATTAATTTTTTTTTATTTAATTTTTAATATTTTTTAGTTATACATATTAAAATTGCTCGACAATGTGTATAAGCAAGTTGGCTTCATTGACAAAGTGGGAGATCCTCAATTGACAGTCTTCACTCGAATTGACGTTTTAAATTGGGCATGTAATTTTAATCATGAGGATTGCATTATGAATGCCATGCAACAATTCAAGAATTGGCGTAATACTCCTAATCCGGACATTAACAATCCGTAAATATCATATTATTTAAGGCTAGATTATTTATGCATTGTACTGTTGCATTCTTTGATGCATAAGATGATTGCAATAATCAAGATACATATTAATCTTTATGTTCTAAATTCATCGTTACTTTTAGAGAATTAATAAAGTCATTTATGTATATCTTAATTATATTAACGATTATATTATAAATTTTATATTTAGGATTTCGCCGAATTTGAGACGCGTAGTTTATTGTACAGCCATTCGAGTGGGTGGACAAAGCGAATGGGAATTCGCTTGGCAGCGATACCTAGCGACCAATGTAGGATCGGAGAAGGATCTGCTTTTGCAAGCATTAGCTTGTACAAGAGAGATATGGCTGTTGAATCGATATTTGGATTGGGCTGTGACGGAAAATTCGGGAATTAGAAAACAGGATGCTACCCGAGTTTTCGGATCAGTTGCCAACAACATTGTCGGGCAACCGCTCACATTTGATTACTTCAGAAACAAATGGACGCATCTTAGGGAATAGTAAGTGTCACTCTTTTATTTTTATTTATAAGTTTGTATATTCTGTATTTGTATGTTTCTATAACGGAAAGTTTTATTTATACAAATAGGGAATATTAATAATTAAAATCATAATAAATAATTCAATCAATAATTAAGAAATATCAGATTTTTATTATTGGTTATGATTTTTATTACTGAGTCTTGTCTTGGATTAAATTATTTTATTTGTGAAAATTTGATATGATAAAATTTTATTATTTCTAGTTTTGGAACGTCGTTATCAACTGTTAATACTATCGTTAAGTCAGCAACAAGAGGAATAAGTACAAGATACGAAATGAAAGATGTAAGTCTTTTTGTAAGTTCAGTAATAATAACGTGAATATATTTTGGAAATGATCTAAAACTAGCACTAAAAATAATTTTAGTGAAAAACAAATGACGCGCAAATATTAATATAATTATTTTCTTAAATAAAATACATAAATGGATAACTCCATAAATGGATGAATATACATAATTTTCACAAGAATGTCGTGTTACTCTTTCAGAAAAATAATTCTGTAATGTATTCACTCTTTTTATATTATTTTTTCAGTTGGTAGAGTTTGCAAAGGAGCACTTGGATGAACTTGGTACTGCAACGCGAACCATACAGCAAGCGGTAGAGCGAGCAGAATCCAACATAAGATGGCTCGACAATTATCATGCGACAATTCGCGATTGGTTACAGAGGAATACCGCATAATCATCGATATTGAAAATTATTCGAATTTCCCTCACGGTGTCGAATCGTGAGTGCAACATAGGGTTGTTCGATTTTTCGCCGAATTCATCATAGCGTGAAAGTGACGCGCGAAAAATCTTTATACGATAAAGGGCACTAAATTATAAATGGACGAGGAAATTGCAAAATAGTCTATCGTTGAATCGTACAAGAGTATTATGTGTTTTTGTATGTATTTGTAAATATACAGCCAGCATAATTAATGCGATATTTATAATACAGAGCGAAATATGACGCTCACAGCGTTCCGTGTTCACATTCTTGATTATTCCGCCAGAGATTATGGAGTATATTTTAAATATGGAAAAAGTGATAATGTTATTAATTCTTTTATAAGCTTTTCGATTACAATTGCTGTGCACATTAGCCTAAGCCTGAAGAACTTTATCATGAAGTCATTAGATACCAAAGGAGCAGGAAAGAGAATTCATGTTCGAAGTAACCGATATTATTGGAGGTAGCAACTTGTTGCAAAATTCTTATGGTGTGTTCTAAAGTTGTACGTTTTCTTGGTAAATTAAATATTACTGGAAATCAGTTTATAGTTATGCCATTATAGATAATTGTTTATTAGGTCAAAATAATTAGTAAGTAATGATTGATAAATACTCATGTATAATTACTAGAAGTCGAATTTTCAACAACCGTTATAAAGCATTGAATATAATACATGTTGAAAGTAACTAGATATTTTTAATCGCTCATTAATAAAGACAATAAAGATATTTATAATATATAATGTGGCAAATATATTATACATAAAAGTTTTTTGCTTAAAATTTAAATATTGTCTATAGCATAAGTCAATGCTTCACATGTACTTAGAATATTAAAGAATTCTCTATTCTTAATACATGAATATCCGTTATATAACTAATTGCTGAATGCGATTTAATTTATTCATTAAAGATTTGCAGTCCGGTGCATTTAGTGCTATTATGTGACAATCTATGTTTTATAACGCCAAAAATTTAGAAAATATAATACTGCTTTATTTTGAAAATATTGATATATATCATATAGATACAATAAAATCATATAGATTTTTTTATAAACTATGTTGTATGCCTATTTTATTCTTTATTAATAGAGAAACAAAGATATGCTTTTTTAATATTAATTTTCAAACTTTAAAACTTTGAAATAAACTTTTTAAATTAAATTAGTATGAAGAAAGAATGAATTTCTTTAATTACACTTATAAATTTGAAGCTACAAATAAAATCAATCAAAATCAGCTAATAAAATCAATACAATTATTTAATCTGTTATTGTTAATATAAAGCAGTGTGTATCATTATTTATATCATGGTCCTACTTTACGGTAAGTATAAACGTTATATTAAATAATTTTGTAAGTATTGTTTAAAAATTGTATTTTGATAATTTTTTATTAAATTGAATTATTAATAAATGTGAATGTAATAATAAATGTAATAATAAATGTAATAATAAAAAGTAAAAATTAAAGTATAATTAATAAAGTATAATTATATAAATTCAATCTTTTAATAAACGAATATTACATTATTATTTCATATTTATTTCATATTTATATTTCATTTATATTTTACTCGTATTTATATTATCTTTTTATTAAAAAAAATTTTTCTATTTTACTATATTATTTTATTCATTGTTAAAAATTGATTAAAAGTACAGCATTTTGCATTAAGTAATGCCAAAGCGTTGTAAAAAAAAGAATTCATTGTTCTTAATTAAAAGAAAGCAAATTATTACATAAAAGAAGATAGATCATAAAAAATATGAAATAAAAAAGTGTTTTTACTATACATATATAATAAGAAATTAAAGAGTAGTCTTTCTTATGAAATATTAAATCATTTAGTTGAACATTGAGATTTGAATATCAACATAATATATGAGCTACGCACTTAATTTAATTATAAGGTTTTATAATTAATTATAAAGTAAGATATTATGATATAAATTGCTTTTGGGGAACTTATAATAATTTTTATATTTTTTGCGTTCTGCATTTCTATATTTTTATAAGATATCATTATTATATGAATTTTTGTTAAGTGATGTAATAACAAATATCAGTTATTTCTTCTATATATATGTCATACATGAAATTTGTCATTAAATATATTGAAATTGAAATATGGCAAAGTTGTAGCACGTAAATCTCAAATTAATTCATGAATTGTATATTCTACGTTAGAAATAATAAATTTAATAATATCTCTATTTTATGGAAGACTCAATATAAAAAAGCTGATCAATTTATTTAAGAGTAAGAGAGTTGAATGTTAATTAATGTCTCAAATTCATTAAAATAAATTAGATTTTTTTTATTTGAAGAAAAAAATATTAATTAAAAGTGAGAAATATGGCTTTTTAAAAATACAATATTATTATATAAACGATTTGTTCTAAACCTGAATTTAAAATATTGCACAACAATATTGTTTCCTCTTCCAGCAGAAAAAAACGACAAATGTCACGCTCTGTCTCTTGACAGTTGCACGCGAACCGTTGAACGGATGCTCACAATCAGTGTGATGGTCGAAATTACAATACAACCTCAGATTTCTCAAACTATCTAAGGCAGTTATATCTCTTTTGGGATGCAAAATCAATGTAGCTGATTACTTCGCAAATGTTTGTAACGCGGAAACGTATAAGTGCAACAAACTTACATAAGTGCAAATAATTCCTCAGTAAAAAGTGAATTGTCTGCAAATAAAAAACACGTAGTCAAATATTATTTGATTTGTGATATTAAAGTGTTTGTTAAATTTAACATAGCGCTTTTCATTGAAATACAAATTTGGCAATTACGCGTAAGATTATAGTTTATCTTGCGTGATTACGGCAAATATACATATCATTCAGTACACATTACTTAATTTAGTATATATTATTTAATGGTCAAAGATTTATGCCTAATGATTCATGATTTTAATAATTTAAATGATTCATTTTATGATAAATACGAGAACTTCATCAATTTAGATCCATATTCGCGTTTCTTTAATATACTCGTTCGAATCGTTTAGAATGTAAAATTACTTTTAACGATTGCTCTTATCTGGTACGCAGAATGAAAAGTTTTCTTTGTACAATAATTTTGTGAAAACTGTTATTTTTATTTTAATACTACGTACTAATAAAATTTTTGTCGATTAGGAGAGCTAAATAATTTCACAATTTCCAAATTTATAAATGATATACATTTATATAAAATAAGCAAATTTGGCAAACGTTACTTTATTATTTTTTATACTAAATAATTTGATATTGATGTTACAATTTTTTATGACGGTAATGCTAACTAATTAAACGTTAAGATTAGAAAAATTACTTTGAAAAGTAATTTGTCACCATTATGCCTTACTGAAAAAAATAATAAGTAACGAGTAATTTGTAACGCATAACAATATTTATTACAAGTAATGTAAAAAGTAAAAATTTATAACGCGTTACAAATTAACAATTATTTTTTTTAAAAACGAATTTTTTCAATCCATTACAAGTAACGATTGACTTTTCTAATAGTAGCATTGATGTTATAAGAAAAAATTTACAATGTCATTAGCAAATCGTTATTATAACAAAGTATTATAACAATCAACAAAGTAACATCTTTAGTAACACGTTATTTGTCAATACTGCAAAAAGACTAGTTAAAACGTGAAAAATCTTTGTCATTGATTTCATCACTTTCTTTGTATCTGTTTTAAACATTTTAACAAATTCATGTAGATAATATTTGTTTTAAAGTAAAATGAATTTAAGTTATTTAATATAAGTTAGGATATCTCGGAGCTTTTGGAAAGGTTGATCATTTGGTTATTCGCTTCAAGATTAAGTTTTATTCTATACATTGTCGTCTCTTCACGTCGAAGTCTCGCGAAACCTCAGTTGTCATCTCGCGATCAATCGGAAAGATTCTTTCGGAAAGAATTTATTTTCTTGTTTGTCTTATTCGAAAAGACTTTATAAATTTAAGCTTTTAAAATCGAGCAACATTTTGAAATTCGTTTGTTCGTCCTTGCAATCTGTACACTAAGAAAAAAAATTGTTCATTTGATTAAATTAATTTAGTTCATTTATATTTTTTTCTAATGAAGAATGTACGTATGTAAATCAAACATATTATATTTGATTTATATATATTTTTCAACGAAAGAAATCAAGACAATTAAATTAATTAAATTCAATAAACAATTTTTTTTTTCAGTGTAATGATTATATTTAATGACGTTTATTGTTATTAAAATGCTATTATTCCTCTTAATAGGTAGTGTCTCTTTGAGACATTACCATGTCTCCTAACTAGGCGCGTAACTGTTATATACCGACTGCATTTTCTATTTGTCCGAGAAAATATGAGCTGTGAAATAAATGCTATTTATAAAGCGTTGAAAAAATCGTTACGCTTTGTCTCGCTATGCGTGACTGACCCACCTGTCTCGTGTGTCTCTATTTCGTATTTTCTTCCTCCGGATAGTTTAGTCTACTCGCAGATATGTACATTTAATGTATATAATTTTAGATGTATATAATTCTCGTGAATTTTCATATCTTAAAGACTTTTGCAATCGGAATAGTGATGATGCAATCACTACATGAATATTTATATTTGATAAAAAATATATTTCATATTTATTCTTTGTATATTGATATTAGAAGAAAAAGTATGTAATGTCGAAAAAGTATACTTATTATAATACTTTTTATATAAACATTTGAGTAACATTTCATAAAAACATTTTGTATAAATAGTTAAAGCATATTATAAATTTTAAAATGAGTATTGAAGTTGAAGTTTAAATGAGTATGTCCTCTCTTTCTGTGTCATTACATAAGAAGGTATTGTAGGTATAACGTTTCCAATTAGGTTCGTATGATATCGCATTAGCTTTGCAATTGTTTCGACCGACTTTTGCTTGCTATTTCATTGCAAAAGATACTAATTCTAAGAATTAAAAAAAAATGAAGAGTAAATTGTATCGAGATTAAAATTCTACATTGATGAAAGCGAATATTATAGTATCTATATTGAGACACTTTCTTTTTCTTTATTTTCCTTAAAATTAGAGAGAAAAGACTCGTTTGCTAAGCGTGGCTAATTTCGTGGCTTTATTTTCCTTCTCGTATTTATTCGTTGGCATAGATAATAATAAATACGCATCCAATATAAACATATACAATACATGCAGATTCACTGTCTATATGTATATGTATGTACATTTAAAGCAGCCGTTAATTACTATTGCATTTGTAGAAGTCTGTATTTACTACC
>NW_012130073.1:4376126-4392069 GCF_000143395.1 Atta cephalotes
ATATATAATATATATATATATATATATATATATATATATATATATATATATGTATATAAATTCTAAATACAATAGTTTGATGAATGTATCGATAAACGCATTCTAACAAATATGTATCTGTATCTGTATCTTTTATTAAGAGAAAAATAATTTTAAAAGAATTGTGAGAATATGTGAGAATTAAAAGTTTGACATTGTATTATTCAATCTCTATTGTAATGTAATTTTTTATAATTTTGTAGAATTGTATTTTTTATGTTTAAAGATTATTTCATAATGATTCATTATTTTATTACGTCTTTTTTATTTATTTATCAAAATATATTTTTTTTGATGTTATGATTTTGTTACAATTATTTATAGACAAATCGAGACTGTGTTATGAATGATTACTTCTTATTGAGAACTATAAACATAATGTTTTTCTATGTATTTAATTCTCAATTCTATATTTAAGTATCTTTTATTAATATTGTTACTATTATAAAGAAACGATCAAGTTATATTTGGAAACAACATCCAAATACTCCAATATATCATTTTATTCTTGTTGTTCACTGAATGTTAAATAAAATATTATAATTATAATGATATACGAGTGTTTACGAACGTGCCTTTAGCAATTAATGCATTGTCGTTTAAATTCTAAATTTATGGAAAATTAGGCAAATCACCCCATTCCATGTGTGTCATTCTTAACTCCTGTAAGCTTTGCTTTTGTCTTTTCTGTGAATTGTTCTGATTTGAGACAATTTTTCGAATTGCATGCAAAGGAGAACATTTTACTGCATACATTAAGACTTCTGACTAGTTGCCACAGTCATATAGGATCATGACATCATATCCAAACGTGAAATGACACATTGAAGTTTCTTGTATACCACTTTAAATAAAGAGAATTTGAATAAACAAACTAATGAGATCGTTTTAAAACACTCAGAAAAATGGAAGCTATCCTTACTTTCTGATAATCAGTAAACAGTCATAAAAGGCACGTGAAGTAAAAATGAATTGTCATTGTCATTAAGTAAACATTAGGTAAACGGACTTTACGTGCCTATTACGACTATTTGACTGTTAGGAGGGATAAGAATAACTTTGGTTCGTTTTTCAAATGTTTTAAAAAAAATCTCATTATTTTATTTACTCCAATTCTCTTTATTTACAAATAGCATGCAAGAAATTTTAACATATCATTCTTCTCGTTTATGACGTCATACTCCAATAGGCAAGGATCTTAAAGACAATTCTACGGTCACGGTTGCATTAAAATTATGCATTGTTTATGTAGGATTCTGTATATGTAATATATTAGGTGTGGGAAAGTGGCGTTTTTCGCATTACATCTAATGAGAAAAAGGCCCATATATTATATACTATAATATATTATACACAATTCTGAAGTATCTTTGGGCACTATAAAAAAATGATTAAGAATTTTACACATAATTAAAATTTACTCTCTAAATCTGAATCAATGGATAATCACTAATTACCCAGCATACTTTGTACTGATAATCAGTGAAGTTCAACTAAAAAAAGAAGAATGTTTGAGAATATTTGAAGAATGTTTATATAATTAAAATATCGGTATTTGCACGTTAATTTCAATACTATATTCATTGAATTTAAGCACTAAAACAAGATTAAGTAAATCGTATAATAAAAATTAGCTAGGTTAGGTATCGCACATTTAATTCACTGATTACCAGTGGCATACTTGACATTGATATTAATGATTATCCACTGATTCAAATTTCAGAGAGTAGTATTAAAATTTTGTAGCGTTTGAACATATTATTAATTTATTTATAAAAGCTATCTTATAAAAGTAGAAGTATTATTGATTTGTTTAGATCAAAATTTTGATAAACGTGACAAACGATACGAATAATATTACCTTACATGCCGTCGACATAAAGATTGATGAGGGTTTTACGAGTATCAGGGAGTACTCGCCTAACGATAAGAGCAACAATAAGATTACAGTAATCAAGATCACGGAGCAGAAAAACGATAGCGATAGACAATTTCATGTGATTAAAACGTCGAAGTTGAAAAAAGGCAAACAATACATTGTACATCTTAAGTTCATTGGATATTTGAACGACGATTTGCATGGTTTCTACAGAAGCTCGTATACAGTTGGTAATCAGACAAGGTAAACAATATAAAATTTTGTGGGTAATATAAATTTAAATTTATTACTTTGTGTTTTGATTAATTTAATTAAATGTACTAAACTTAAATTAAAGCTATTATAACTTAAATTTAAGCACCAATTTTCCATAGAAAGCTGTTATTTGCTACTGCAATCATTAATATAAAATTTAAAATCTAAAACTTTAATTTATATAATACTTAATTAAATGAAGAAGCACAGTGTTACAATCGTAGTAGTAGATAAATTTGAATGTTAAAAAACAAGTTTAAGTTTATTTCCTAAAAAAAAATAGAAAAAAGATATTCTTAAAATTATTTTGCTAAAATCCCTTGATTTCTAATATTATTTCATGCTTATTATCGTAAAGTGTTTTGATTATAGAATAATTATTCTTTGAATAATCTCGTTGTGGATGAAGACTCATATTAATCACGTGTTTAACATGCGTCTTCAGATAGAGATTGTCGACAGTTTACCAAAGGTATTTAGTTTCTGCATTATAGATGGATTGCTACGACTCAGTTTGAACCGACGGATGCTCGCCGTGCTTTCCCATGTTTCGACGAACCAACTTTGAAAGCCAAATTCCAGATCAACATAGCGCGTCCCCAAAACATGACATCTATTTCAAATATGCCCAAAAACGAAAAAACAACGCGAGTGTGAGTATTATATTTTTGGATTAGCGCAGCTGTGTCTTTTTGTAAATCTGATTTATATTTTTTGAAATAATTTCGCGATTGCGCTTAAATTTATAATTCAACTTGTTTTCTCTTTATAATTTAGATTTTTATTTAGAGCAAAGAATTTGAAATATAAAATTTAACACAATTAATATAGTTATTTAATATAGTTATTATATAATATAGTTATTTAAGTATTTTACAAATGAAATTTATATAAGTTTAATATATATCATATATTTGATATCAATAAATTTACAGAGAAAATTTTCTATCATTTATAAATAAAAACATATATGATATAATAGATAAGAAATAATATAGATATAAGAAATAATTTAAAATCATGATGTGTGATTTTTTAAACATATTAATTTTAGACATTAATTACAAATTATTTAAGTGAGTGTATTACAGAGCTTAAAGCATACTTTGGTTTGTTTAATAATTAGGCCCGATTTAGATACATACGTGTGGGATCACTATGAGCGTTCGGTACCGATGTCTACATATTTGGTGGCTTTCATAATTTTTGATTTTGATGTAAGAAAATCAAAAGATGGCGATTTTAGAGTTTGGGCGCGCCATGATGCTATTGCTCAAACAGAATATAGCTTGAATATTGGACCGAAAATGCTTAAATTCTATGAGGATTACTTCAAGATCAAGTATCCTTTGCCGAAGATGGACACAGCCGCGTTACCGGACTTCGAAGCTGGCGCCATGGAGAATTGGGGGTTAATGACGTTTAGGTAAAATTATCAAGTGCGAATTAACAAAATGACATTTACTTTATTATTATTAGTAAGAGAATATTATTAATTCTATTTCCCAATATTCTAAGTAATACAAAAAGAATTTCAAAACGTGTTGCGTGTATAAAAATAAAGTTATTCAGATATTTTTCACAATATATTAGGTATGGGAAAAAGTTCGTGACGTTTTTCTCATTAGATGGCATTAAAAAACGCTACGAACTTTTTCCCACACCTAATATTATTCTTTCGAATTCTTCAGATATTTTAAATACGTACATAATTATTTGTATATATTAAATAGATAAAGACAATTTGGCAATTATCATTTTATTATACTTTATGATGCAAACATTTCATGTTTATTTGCTAAATCGATATTTTTTGATAAAAAGTATTTTGGTCTATGATTTTGTTGATTGCATATTTATTAATAGTAAAATTTTTACGTTGATTATTTTCATTTATTAATATAATTTAATAACTTATATCACAGAGGAACATAGAACAAAAGTTTCTTTGCAAATAAATTTATGGAATAATTATATTGATTTTTACATTTTAACTCATAACTAATCAACAAATTAAAACAACAAGTAATAAGACAATATATTTTGCTACTGATAGACTTAATTTGATCTTAACAAAAAATGTCGGCATTTAAATAATTTACTTTAGAACATAATTTATGCGAGTGTTAGCAAAAGTATGATACTTGGAATGTTAGAGGCAATTTATAAAACTTTTTGAATTAGTTTATATATACTTGTATTATTATAAGTTATATTAATAAATATATGTAAAAGACGCTAATAATTATGTGAGATATGAAAATATCTAGTAAGTTATTTTATCAATTTAGAGAGACAGCAATATTGTATCAGAAAGAGGAGGATGGTATAACAGATAATGATAGTAAGCAGCTAATAGCTTTAATATTAGCACATGAACTCTCGCATCAGTGGTTTGGGAATTTAGTGACTCCAAGTTGGTGGACAGATCTTTGGTTAAATGAGGGTTTCGCTAGTTACATGGAATACATTGGCACGAATGCGGTAAGCTATTTCATACAAAATGTCAAAAAAAAATTGTAACACTGTATATTGGTAAATTGACATTTTTAAAAATTTAATTTAAAAATTTAATTTAAAAACATTTAATGTAAAATATTTTGAATCTATAAATTATTCTATAAATTATATCATAATGTAAATTTCATAGCCATATTTATGAAATATGCAGGTAGAACCGGAGTGGAGGGTGCTGGAACAATACGTTGTTCACGAACTTCAAACTTCATTTACTTTAGATGCTTTAGAATCTTCCCATCCTATATCTATTGAAGTCGATTATCCGGATGAAATCAATGAAATCTTTGATACCATTACTTATGTAAAAGGTATAATTTATGACGATCTATTATGATGATTTTAAACAAAGCTGTGTAACTATATTACATTGAAATTGTTCAGGTTCTGCCATAATAAGAATGATGGATCATTTTCTCACAACAGATGTTTTTAAGAAAGGTTTGCATAATTATTTGAATGAAAAGTAAGTAAAGATCAATTAGAAAATTTTTTGTATAAATAATGATTTAAAAATAATAATATTGCCTCCTCCCCCAATATTATTTTGCAACATGACTATTACAAAATAATTATTATATGTAATTACGTGTAATATTTTGATCATATTATAAATATAAATAAATTTTTGCAATATTATAAATAATATTTTAGCAATGTTACAAATGTAAACATATTTTTATGTAATTTGAAAATAATTAACAATTCTGTGTATTTTCAGAAAATATCAAAGTGCCGAGTCAAATGATTTATGGTACGCTTTGACCAAACAAGCTCATAAAGATAAAGTACTTGATCCGAACATAACTATTAAGAAAATAATGGATACTTGGACTTTGCAAACCGGCTTTCCCGTAGTTACTGTCTTACGAAACTATAGCAATGGTAGTATTATACTAACGCAGGTATGTTAATAAGTACACGTGCAATGCTGATTTAATAAAGCATAACTTATTTTAATAATAATTATTACTTAATAAATAGAAATATTTTATTCATAATAATTCTCTATTCAACATTTTCTGTATATAGATTTGCTGTATATAGATTTTCTGTATATAGATTATCTATTTTGTTCTCATAAAATATATACATATTATATTACATTATAACGCTATTGATAAGATATAAATATTTGATTAATAAATTGTTTGGTAAGCAATTTATATAGCATTGTATGCATTACCTTTCTATTTCTTGCAGGAACGTTTTTTGCTTGACAATAATGTTACGAGAATCACATCTGATAAGCGGGAACCATTATGGTGGATACCAATTACTTATACGACTGAGAAGCAATTAAACTTCAATAACACTCAACCTACAAAATGGATGAAAGCAGAACGTTCGATTACTCTTAACGATTTAGATGTGATACCATCTCAATGGATACTTTTTAACGTGCAAGAAACTGGTAATTATCTGTGGCAAAAATAAAAAAATGTTCTTATAATCCGTTTATTATTTATCTCTGAGATTTCTTTCAAAAATTAATTATTAAATAAATTTTTTGGACTTAATTCTATTAATATCCTTGTGAAACTTTGTTTTAAATTTATTAGAATTTATTTGGAGAATAAATCTCCTGATAATAACATAAAATTTTATTTAAAAAGCAATTGTAAACAGAAATGGAAGTTGCTGATACTTTTAGAAAAAAATATATTTCCGATAAAATGTTTCAAAAGATAATAGAATTATTTGTTATTTGAAATATGAAGAAATAAATACGATAATAATATTCAATATTGTGATTGTGATAGGATATTACAGAGTGAATTATGACACGGTAAATTGGGAGCTGATAATAAAACAATTGAATAATATTAAAAACTTCAAAAAGATTTCGGTGATTAACCGAGCACAATTGATTGATGACGCTCTTAACTTGGCTAGAGCTGGCAAACTCGATTATGAAATTGCTTTCAATATCACCTCTTATTTGGCCCATGAAACTGAATATTTGCCCTGGAAAGCAGCTTTCCGAGCTTTAAGTTATCTCAATAATATGTTAATCAAATCACGAGGTTACGATAAATTTAGGGTAAATTATCGTCGATCAAGAATAATAGATATCTGTGAGAAACAAATTTCAATTGTTGATTGTTTAATTTGATGTTTCATGACATTAGTATAAAAGTATACAGGTATGTATAATATCTTACTAATTCTAATTTTTAATATTATTTAATTACTTTTCAGTTGCACATGTTAAAGCTACTTGATAATATATACGAACAAGTCGGTTTTGTTGATAAACTGGAAGATCCTCAGATGACAGTCTTCAATCGAATTAATATTTTAAATTGGGCATGTTATCTCGACCATGAGCATTGCGTTATGAAAGCTGTGCAATACTTCAATTATTGGCGTAACACTCCTAATCCGGATATTAATAATCCGTAAATAGAAATATCACATATCATCTAATTTAAAACAAAATTATTTGTTGATACACATTTTTCAATGCACATGATCGCAGTTCTTGTTTGATTCATTCTGTTTGTGTTAAATATATTAATTGCAATATTGTAAATTTTTCGCTATCTTTGGAAAATAATTAATAAAGCAATTTACGTATATTTATGTAGTTATTATAAATTTTATGTTTAGGGTTCCACCGAACTTGAAGAGCGTGGTTTATTGCACGGCCATTCGAGTGGGTGGACAAAACGAGTGGAAATTCGCTTGGCAACGGTATCTAGCAGCCAACGTTGGATCGGAGAAGGATTTGCTTTTGCAGGCATTATCCTGCACAAAAGAAATATGGTTGTTGAGTCGATATTTAGATTGGGCTGTGATGGAAAATTCGGGAATCAGAAAACAGGATGCTACTCGAGTTTTTGAATCGGTTGCCAGCAACATTGCCGGACGGTCACTTACATTTGATTACATTAGAAACAAATGGATGGACCTCAGGAAATAGTAAGTATTTCCTTATTTTTATATATATATTTGTACATTACTATCACAAAAAAATCTAGAAATGAAGCAGAACATTAATTAGAAAAGTCGATTAATTCTGCGTAGTTAGGGAAAGATAGAAACTTATTCTTACTATATTATAGTTTAAATTGTTACGGATTTTATTTTAGATCAAATTATATTTTATTTGTTAAATTTCATATAATATAAATCTTTTATCATTATCAGTTTTGGAATATCATCATCAATATCAGCTATGAATGCCATCATACCAGCGGTAGCAGGAAATATAAATACAAAATACGAACTCAAAGATGTAAGTGAAAAAAATTGATATAATAAGTTATGAGAAATTATAATGGATATATATATATATTGAAAGTGATTTAAAATAAGTTTAAAAATAATTTAAATAAGAAAAATGTTAATTTTGTCTTTTGATAAATTCGGCAAATGAATGGTAATCATCGGTTTTCATAAAAATTTTATTTTTTCGGAAAAAAAATAATTTTGCAATATACTTATTTTTTATATTATTTTTATATTATTTTTTATATTTTTCTAGCTGATAAACTTTGTAAAAGAACATCTGAATGAATTTAATAACGCGACAAGAACCCTGCATCAAGTAATAGAGAATGCGGAATCTAATATAAGATGGTTTAATAAGCATCATATGGAGATTTATATTTGGTTACAGAAAAATATTGTATAATCGATAGACGTATCCTTAGAATATTAAATATAAAAATAGACTCTACATAAACAATATATCGCCAGATCTTTCTGTATAATTATTGTTAAGTATATTTACGCAAACGATCACAATATTTGCCAGGTACAAATTTTTGTCTTATGACGATTAATTTGTACTAATGAGACGCTACATTCAAAAAAAGAAAGACGATAGACCAAAAGAGTAAAATCATCACAATGCTTATAATTAGAACAATTTTGAGAATCAAATCAATGCGAAAGATTGTGTTTGATTTATATAAATTTATTTTTAATTCGATTTTCGACTTAAAAAATATTTGACTTAATAAATATACAATATTAATTTAAAATAAAGTACAACGAAAGAACTTGTGAGTGATATATAATTATACTGAGAACTCATAATGTATTTTATACACATAATCAATATCTGCTGTGGAATGTAGCAATTTAAAAATCTAAAATAATGTATAATTCGAATTAATCAAATTTCTTAGCTGATAAAAAAAATAATTTCGTGATGTCTTTCGTGCGTTACATTCATCTATGTTAATACGAAGAAAACAAAAAGCATATATGTTAAAGAGTGTATATTATTCATTTGTATAAACAATTTTTATAATTGAATTTTATCATAAGTTAAAGTTGTCAATTGCACAGAGAAAAAAATGTGTTTAAACTCGAGAATTCTATTTATATTTGTTTCATTGAAACAAATTTAATTTTAAATGAAACATATTTTATTTAGTCAAAAAAATTTAGTTTTAATGAAAGTAATAACATTCTTAATTTAAACATCCATTTAGTTGGACTATTCCAAAGCATAAAAATTTGTTTGATTCAAAGAAATCTTTTCTTTATATGGATTGTACTTTGTAATATTAAATCTTTTAATAAATAGTACATCATTGTTATTTTTATTTTCTGTTATTTTATATTTATTTACTTAATTACAAAACTTGGTTAACAATTTTTTTGCATTAAATACATTAAAATATTATATAAATAAAATATAACTTCACTATTCTTAGATTTAAAACAATCAAATCATAAATAAAAAACATAGATTAAGAATACATTTTTTTATTGCGTGATAAAAATTCTAAAGAACAATCTTTGTCTTCTGTTCAATTTAATTATTTAGTAATAATTTAAAAAGTATGATATTAAAACAATAACAGTCATAAGAACGTTCAATGATTCTAACCTGGTAGAACTACTTCCAGGGTTATTTCCAGATTCCGAACCGATTATTAATTCCCTAACTTTATTACTATTATTTCGGAACCAGAATAAGTTAGTTTCCACAATATTAAGAGCAGAAACTAATCTCGATCTGATGATTGGAGGATACTGATGTATATTATGTTCAATAAAGTGTATCATCTAGAATATAAAAAAAGAATATATTACTATTATTTATTAAGAATTATTATTACTATTATTATATTATTATTACTATTATACTTACTATTATTTACTTATTACTATTATACTATTATTTAATCTATTACTCAACGAAATTATCTAATTCATAACTGTCGTACTTTTATATAATTAAATAATAATAATAATAATAATAATAAGCAATATAATGCTGTGTAGAATATTTTAATATTGTAATATACTGACAAGTAATTTAATTAATGTAAAAAAAAATCTTTGATTAAGTTTCTCTTTTTCGTCCTGTCACTTTCAATTCATTAAATAAGAATTCTGAATTATACCTGATTATATTGATCCTCGCTCGATACATACGATGCCATGTTAGCAAATATATCTGCAATATTGTCCCACTTTCCAAAACTGTAACAAAAATATACAAGCGTAAGAATTTTATTGCTACAATTGCAATTGATAGTGCTGTAATAGTAACTTACTATCGGTGCAGTTTTTTGATATTTGTTGTTAAAAAGTCAATAGTAGCATTTATTCCTACTGGACCTGCGCTGTACACGGAAGTAAACACCGCTGAAACATCTTGTCGACGAATGGCGGCATTTGCAGGATTATATTTTTCAATAGCTTTTCCTAAGTAACTGTTAAATAAATTGTTCATAAATTAAGTAATTATATAATCACTCAGGAGGGGAGGGGGGATCAAAATAATTAGGAAAATTATTATGACTGTTATAATTTTTACAAGTTTTATAATATTAAAACAAAAAGACATAGATTTACTTTTATTTTCATAAATATGTTTACTAACAAGAGTTAAAAAATAATTTTTAAGCTTTCAAGCTAATTTTAAAAATAAATTATTTCGAGCATTTTAAGAAATCAAAATTAAATTAACATTTTAAAATTATATTTATGAACAAAATTTTTTTTTTTAAGTAAGTTATGTTGTTGCATCCTTTATGTTTGGAAACTTACTTTTGGAGCACTGTTTTATTTGTCGAGCATCCGAGTGCATTTATAATGATCTTTTTCTCTGTTTGAAGATTCGCCTGTAGATATTGAGTCCACAGGAATTCCCAATCATCTGTACTTCCTTTTTTTATCGCGGTGCAATAAACAGCTGGTCGTGCATTACGTGGAATTCTATGAATAAGAAAATTTTAGAATTATAAATTTTACAATAAAGTAAATTATATTAAATTTAATTTTATATAATTAAGTTAATAGATTACATTTAATTCTCTATTAGATTTGTTAGTCTCTACTCATTTAAACTCTAAAAATATAAAAATTTATAATTATATTCTAATCTTTTCTGGAATTTTTTAATATTATAATTTTCAATTATATCAATTATATTCGAAATTTCTTAAATAAAAATTTCTGATTTTTATATGAAAAGATAAGTGGTGAAGACATGTGAAAAATATGTCAGATATTTAGAATTAAAACAAATGTCATAATGTAATAATTATTACTCAAAATTTGTTAGAATCTTACCGTTCGGAACTATTTTTGCGCCAAGTCGCAAATAAGTCTACAGATTTTTGTATACATTCTGCTTTATTTAACTTGCAAGCCCATTGAAGAATCATTTCCCGATGTAACCTATTTAAATAATTATCATTATCGCGATCATTGAATCCTACATTATCGTACGTTTTAGACAATAATTTCAAAACGTATTTATTTAGATCTTCCTGGAAATTCTTCTCCTTATTTAGATCCTCCGGCAGTTCGAATCTTTTATAGATATATGATAGGCCATTGAAAAATGCTTTCCATGGTAAGTGATTCGTCTCGCTTCTCAAATATGCCAATGCTTTTATTAGTAGATCATACTCCACGTAATTAGCGCGAGCCAAGTTAAAGAGATCATCTATAATTTGTGCCCGGTTCAAGACATGAATATCTTCGAAACTTTCACTATTTAGCTTGTCAATTAACGCATGCCATGAGAAATTATCATAATTAACACGATAAAAGCCAGTTTGTTTGTAATTCACGATAAACCAGTCGTTAATAGAATTAATAAATATTTTTTGAGGTTCTGATCCTAGCCATGTTTTGTTTTCTAAAGATACACCAGCATACGTTTTCAGGTTGGATGAAACGAATAAATCAATTGGTATCCAATAAAATTCATTGCTAGAAGTATTTCTGTCTATCAAGAATCGTTCCTACAACACGTTAAATTAAGTTATAGAATTATAGAAATAGATGTGAGAAAATGTTAGAGAAGAGCTTAATAAAAACTGTATAATGTTACCTGAGTAAGTGTTATTATTTTATTAGTTAACGTAGCATTCACAACGGGATATCCTGGTTGATTTGTCCAAGTATTCATGACTTCCTCAATACTTGCGTTTCTATTGCCAATTGGTATCGATAACTCGAAACTTTCCCATAAATCTGTAGGACGTGCTGTAAGATACTTTCGTTTCATTAAATAATTACGGAGTGCCAATGTATGAGCTTTTTCGCCGATTGCGTTAAACATCATTCGTAAAACACTAGCGGACTAAATAAAAAAAAATAATATATATATATATATATATTTAATATTAAATATTAAATTTAAAAGAATGTTAAGTTTTTTTTGAATATCATACATGTACATATATAAACTATTTAATTTAATAATAAAGTTGTAATTAAAAAACAAAATCGTTATGATATTTTTTAATTTCGGAATAATAAGTTTATAATAGTAAATTTTCAAATAATAATTATACATAATAATTTGTTACATAATAACAATTTTATATTTTGTATAAGTGTGTATATGTTTAATATTATACATTACATATTTTAATTATTATAATTTTTATATGATATAATATTATACATACATTTTCCGTAAGTGACGTAGTCAAAAATACCAGCTATTTCGTCCGGTGTTTCAACAGGATTTGTCATTGGATGTGTTGAAATCGAAGCATCTTGTGACAGAGCAGAATGCACCTCGTAAACCACAAATTGATCCATGAAGTTGTAGTTTGGGAATATCTAGAGAATGAAATTATTACTATTTGAAAATTATTTGTTACTTATAGTATAATTATATTATTATTTATAATATCTGCGTTCTTTATATTATTTAAAAAAATTATTGTACAATTGAATTTTTCACAGTAAACTGGCACGTTCTTTTAAAAATTTGAGAAAATTTTAAAAGTAAAAGAAAATTAAATGTTAGTTGATTTCTCGAATTTTTAAAGGAAAATAATTCGTTGTATTTCAAATATGAAATATTACATACTTGATCAGATGTAAAAGACTCGAAATATTGCGCGAAACCCTCGTTAAGCCAAATATAATCCCACCAGTCGCAAGTAACGAGATTTCCAAACCACATATGAGTAAGTTCGTGCGCTATTACGGTAATTATATATTTTTCATATGTAGCTGTAGTTTCTTTTTCGTCATAGAAAAGTCCATATTCACTGATAAAAAAATTAGATTATTTATATGAAATTAGTTACATAAAATCTAAATTTGAATAGATAACATATATCTATTTCAATAATTATTAAGGAAAAGTAATATTATTACCGGAAAGTAGCAAGACCCCAGTTTTCCATTGCGCCCATAGAGAAATCTGGAATTCCTATTAAGTCCAGCTTAGGTAAAGCATAATCAATGTTCGTAATATTCTGCAATACTTTAATAATTGCTATGCTGATATTTTGAGCGTATTTGCCATATGCTGCGACTTCCGGTCTACCCCATACGTTGAAAGTTACGTTTTCAGGCTCAACCGCTGATTTAAATTTGGAGACAACAAATGCAACCAAGTATGTTGACATATTGACATTGGTAGTGGCGAATGTGTCCCACATATAATTATCGTTTCTAAATAATAAATAATTATAATAATATAAAATTGTTGATTTAGGTATTTTTTATACTTGAAAATTATACTGCGAGACATGCAGTAGTAAAAAGTTTATTAAATGTATTTCCATTTATACTTACTTTGGATCTTTAGTTTCTGTTAAGCGTGGCATATTACTTAGCGAGGTATAATTATTTAACCTTTGAATGTTAATTGTGAAATTTGATTTAAACGCTGGTTCGTCGAAACAGGGGAAAGCTTGTCTAGCATACGTAGGTTCAAATTGTGTTGTAGCCAACCAACTGTAAAAAAATTAACAAATCAAATATTACAAATTAGTATAATTAATTATAAATATTATAATTAAATATTTCTATGCATCAACATTTATATTAAGTCGTAAGTAATAACAGTTCAATTAAAAAGTTGAAAAGTGAGATTACAAAATGCTTTAATTTTTTAAAAATAAATTATATTAGATATATGTATTATTTATTATTGTATATTATAATAATGGATATTATGCTTACTGTTGCACTCCGTCACTATCGACATATGAACTACGATAAAATCCAGTCATTTCATCATTAAGAATTCCATTAAATTGGATTTCCGCTATTATTTTTTCATTTGTATGTACGTAGCTAGATAAATATATTCTTAGTTGTTGTGGGATATGTTTTGTCGTATAACTTTGTACATTTATTTCTGAATCATTTCTGAAGACTTTGACACTTAAAATATTGAGTTTGTGAGCATTGAGAGCTATCAAAGTAGTATTTTCCTGAACTGTCATATGTATTTTTACTTTTCCTGTGAAGATGCCCTCTTTCATGTAAGGTGTAAGAGATATATTATAGAGATTTGGATTGAGCGTTTTTGGTAAGCGGTACATATTGCTGGGAAATAGATTGTCTAATGCTTTAAAAATTCCTGGAACTTTTCTTTCATACCAATCAAATTCATTTTTCGCCGTTGCCAAATAGGAAGTGACAGAGTTCTCGAATTCTGGTTCTTTTTGAACCAACCAATCGAGTAATGTTTGGTACTACGAGTAAAAAAAATAAATTTTATTGAATAAATATTAATTATGAAAAATTCTTCTAAACTATATTTTACTAAGAATTTGTTTTATTTATATAAAATGTTTGATAAAATATAAAAATTGTAACACAGAAAAGTTTTGTATTTCAACGAGTTTAAAGAATTGACATTTTTTACAAAAATTTAAATAAAGCTTTATTAATTGCAAATATTTTATTTTATTTTATTATTAAATTGTTTTCTTAAATTTAATATTTAATAAAATGTGTACCACAATGTATATACAGAAAAATTATTTAATTATATTGTTACTTAAACATTTTTTAGAGTTTGATATAGATATTTCTCTTGCAATTTTGATTAAATAAAATTAAATTAAAATGACATGATAAATTACCTGATTGTAGAGATCATAAGTAGATAATCTGCTTGCCAAAGCGTTCACTATATTTGCGATTTTGGTAAAATCATTAAAACTGTAAACACGCGTACATGAACGATATTTATTATATATTGCTGTATTAGAATTTTTATTGCATAAAGTTATTTACTTACTTTCGGTGCAGTATATCATCGTAATACATTTCAATTACTTCCATGACAACTTCAACGCCGACTAAACTCGCATCATAAACGCTTGAGAATACTTTTGCACTATCTTGATACCGTATTTGTGAATTCTCCATGGCTGCCTCCCGTAACAATCTTTATTTAATATAAGGAATAATAAATAAATTTAATTATTTAATTATATATTTTTTAAATTTATTTAATATAAGAAATAATAAATAAATTTGTTATCACTAATGCAATTAGTTTAGCATTACAATTTTTTAAAAAATTAGTTAATAAATTGTCTGTTATTCATAAAGTTAATAGAACGGCATCATAAATGTAAATATTAGAAAATTTATCGAATAAGTTGTATCCTTGTAATTTTTATATAATATATGCTGTTATTTTATAAAATTGATAAGTGTAGATATATACTTTACAAATGCCATTCAATTATTTTTCTCGATACAGACAATAAAAAGAATATAATTATGCACACTTACGTTTTTAAAACATCTTTATTTTCTGAACAAGCCAATGAATTAAGAATTATAAGCTTATCTGTGGTCACATTGCTATTTAAATACTCATTCCAGAGGAAAGTGTAACTTTTATTTGTCTTGTCCGTTCTCATGGCTGTACAGTAAACAACATCGCGATAATTTGGCGGTATTCTATAAGAAAATCAATAATTTAAATATGGTTGATATTATATATATATATATATATATATATATATATCATACAAAAATAAATAAATTATATATATATAT
>NW_012130073.1:4393055-4395178 GCF_000143395.1 Atta cephalotes
ATATATATATATATATATATATATATATATATATCATCAAAAATAAATAAAATTTATATATATATATCATTTTTATTTATTTTTTTAATTGTAATTACATATCAGAATTATGTACTATAGCTATAACTTTATATCAAAGAAGAAAAGGAATATATTTTAATTTGTTTTTGGACTCACATTTCTGAACGTTGTTTTTGTTCGAAATATTTTGCAGCAGAGAATCTACAATCAGCTACATCTAATTTACAAGCCCATTTGCGAGTATGTATTTTTAATATCTTAGTAAGATCGTCATCGCTTGTGTAATCTTCAAAGCTAATTCGTGTGTAAAGTTGTTCTATTAACGATGTTAACCATTTCTGAAAAAAAAAATCATACATATTAATTTTTCTCTACGGAATTACAAAAATTCTTGTAAAAATAAATATAAAAGAAACTGAATAACGATTCTAAAGCTTAAAATAGATTTGCAACTTAAAATAAAATTTATATAATTGTGACATACTTACTTTATATATGTCTTCATTATCGCGTCCTACAAAACGATTATTTAAGTAAGGCAGATTATTGAAGAACGCACGCCAGGGGAAATAATTATTTTCTTTTTTTAAATACATTGTAGCAGATATAACAGTTTCGTAATCAATATAGTCTGCTCTTGCAAGGTTCATAAGATCATCAATTAATGCTGCACGATTAATTTCGTGAATTGTTTGAATATCCTGGGTTTTAAGATAATCAATTAGCTTCAGCCAATGTTGTTTATTATAATTTACACGATAATAACCTAAAACAAATGTAAATATTTGTAAATGTAAAAATCTCAAAATAACGAATATCATTAAATAATGCAGATTCGTACATTAAACATTATTAAATATAAAAATTTTTATATTTATCATTCTTTCTGATTTGTGTTAATTCCTAATTTGATTTACATAATTACCTGATTGCTGATTGTTGAATATTAAAAGTGATTCTGTTGATAAGTTCAATTTTCTTTCCATTGTCCTTTTTTTTGTTAACCAAAATTTCGGCGTGGTATTAAAATAGTCTGAAGTATTTTGAACTACTGCCCATGTAATTGGGATGTGCCATATAGTATTATCCAAAGTATTCTCATGTTCTTTAGGGAAGAACCGTTTTTGTTCCAAAAATATAAAATTTGTTGAAAATGAGACAGTAACGATGGGATAGCCAGGTTGAGTTGTCCATGTGTTTAAGATAACTTTGACATCATCTTTTAATCCTTTTTCATCTACTTTTAATTGAAGTGATGCATACAAGTGATCCGGTGTGGTAACGTTATATTTTCTAAGAAATTAATTAAAAAGTGATTTATTTTTCCTAATAAAAATAAAATTTAAATTTGTTATCTTAAGTATTAAATTTGTTTTCTTACTAAAATTTAATTACATTAAAAACCTATTAAACATATTAAACATATAACATATTAACATTTGACATATTAAAAACCTATTCAGTTAATTTAAAATTTCTTTTATATCATAATGATATTTAAATTTAGCCGATAATATGCAAATAATTAAATTAGAGATATGAAAATATTAATTACATTTTATAATTTCTAAACAAACATTTATTTAGCTATATTTATCTATGACTGAAACATAATTAATGTACAACAATTAATTCAGTAAACGTTTGACAATTATCAATTAAAAATGGAAAACGTTCAATTTGTTAAAAAAATATTTGTTATAAGAAAGATATTATCGTTGTATACCGTTTGTTAAGATAGTCAATTAATGCATCGTTGAACACATCAGTTCCATATGTTTTTTCGATCATTCTCAATATACTGGCACCTTTGTTATAAGTGATTGTATCAAATATACTCTGAATTTCACGATTAGTTGTTACATCGTGACTCAAGGGATGTGTAGAGGAAGAACTGTCTGCTTTGAAAGCAGAATGTACTTGATCAACCACAAATTGCGATTCCAACGTCTTGTCATTGAACGCCTAGAACGCAAATAATAAATTTATTATTAAAAAAAACACTAAGTAATATTTTTATTTTGATATTTATTTCATTATTATACTAAAATGTAGAAAGATATGTATATATATATATATATATATATATATATATATATATA
>NW_012130073.1:4401746-4410913 GCF_000143395.1 Atta cephalotes
CACACACACACACACACACACACACACACACACACACACACACACACACACACACATCTTATAAAAATACTTAGAGGCTACTTGAATTAAATTTTATTATATTTTATTTTATATGTGTACATTATGGAGGTCCCAATAAAAAATGACAGAATATTTCTTACCGAGTAGTAGGATCTCCTTTCCATTTTTTGTATTTCTCTGCATAATTGTTTATACATTCGTCATTGTCAAGCTTACACAACCAATTATTCACCTCTTGTCGTAATAAAACTGTTAATCTATCATCATATTCCTTATCCTCATATCCTAGTTGAGTGTTTATGCCATCGATAAGAGACAAGATATAGTACTAGAAAAGAAATATAAAATAAATATTGTTATAAAATAATATGTATAATAGATTTGTTATATTTTTTGAATTTATACAAATATCTTAGAATTCTAATTGCTTGAATATGCATTTAAATAATTTTATAAAAAAAGAAATTGCAAATTACTCAAAAAAATTTATATGACAGATAATGTAAATAGTTGAGGATTTCTGTTATAATTAAGATAAATTTGTTTAATTAGGTATGCAAATTAGTATTCTGTAATGAACAAAAATAAACCTTGAGAAAAGAATGTTGCAAACTGTGTCCTGTAAATCGTCTATTTAAGTATTCGAAACCATTGAATGCTGCTTTAAAGGGCAGATAATTAGTTTCTCTTTTAAGATAACTCAATCCTTCCAAAATCGTATCATAATTTAGATATTTTGCTCTACCCAGATTTAATAGATCGTCTACAATGCCGGCTCTATTTAATACATGAATATCATCCAGATTGCCATGTTTCAAGACATTGAAAATCTTTTGCCATCCACGGCTGTCATAATTTACACGATAAAAACCTGTAAAAATATCAAAATTAATGTTTTAGTAATTTTTATATAAAATGTTCATGTAAGTTTTCTTAGAACTTGTGACATTAATCCTTAATACACGCGATGATTTTTCGATCCTTTACAATACACGATGCGTTGTTCATGTCCCGGATTAATTTACATTACTTTTATAAATATACAATAATTATTAAGTGATTTTTACATATACCGTAATACCTTTAAGAAAGATTTCAATGTATATTAAAAAATTGTATAATGTTATAACTTGCATGTAAATATTGTAATTATTTGTTGCTCCTAATACAATATTTCAAACAAAAGAAATACATAGGACACAAATGTGTGCATTAAGATAAATTCTAAAAGTTTTTGTTTAATATTTTTAACATATATACAAAATTATTTTGTTAAAATATTTTTTTAATATAATACGTTCTATCAGTTAATAACAATTTAATAATTAACATACAATAATAGTATAACTGTCTAATAAAATAATGTGTAGATAACGTTAGATATTATTATTCACTGTATACATAGCTCTGTACATTATTTTTGTGCAGTTAAAAATACTATTCTATACTAACCTGATGATTGAATGTTGAATATAATCCAATCTTCCGGATTAATTTCGTAATAAGCAGTGCTTCTTTTGGTAGATATCCAATATTTTGGAATCGTGTTATCGAAATCTGGGTGCATTTGTGTAGTAAACGTGATTGGAACATACCAAGTGAAATCCGTAGAAGTCTCATTCAAATTTCTCAGAAGAAAGCGTTCTTGAGTAATATTCATTATACCATTGTCATTAATTGCGATTGTTACAACAGGGTATCCGGCTTTTGTAGTCCAAGAATCCATTATTGTTTTTACATTAATATTGAAACTTGACTTTACTGCTTCCCATAAAGTGTCTGGATGACCCAATCCTTTCTCTTTGCTAAAAGATGTATTATGTTTGTAATAGTATAATCCCTCAAACGCATTAAGAGAAAGAGACATTAAGAAATATTAGTGATTTAAAATGATTTTAATCTATACAATACGTAATCGAGTAATAATAAATGAATTTCTTCTATAAAAAATAATATATGTTACGATTAATTTAATAATAAAGGCACTAAATTAAAAAAAAAGATTGTATTTAATTAAAGATTGTATTTAATTAGTTGTTCTTATAAGCTATTTCTGATTTTATAAGTTATACAGTTTTTTTCAATAAATATTTTAAAATCGAATATCTTTTAGTAAATTAATTAATTTTTCTAAAATACAATAATAGTTTAAAATACAATAATTTACTGTACTTACTTGTTTTTTATATAGGTGCGTAGTGCTTCTTCGAAAATTTCGTTTCCAAAAACGTGGCTCATCATACGTAGAATACTGGCTCCTTTGAAATAGGTAATAGTATCTCCCACTTCTTCGATTTGCGATGTACTAAAAACGTCCCGAGTCATCGGAAGAGAAGATTCAAGACCGTCCGCTATTAATGCCGGTTGATGTTGATCTACCACGAATTGTTCCGTCATGTTCCATGTATTCTCGAGCTATAACAAATAAAAGCGTTAGAATACAAAAGCAAAATTTATTAATTGAATTTTTGCAAAATAATGTTAAAAAATTTTGTAAAAATAAGATTTTTTTTACATTTTTTGATATCATTATGGAAGTCGAAGTAAATCAATCATTTATTTTTAAGAATGTTAATGTAATGTATGATTACATGGATTGAGCAAAATTATAATATATTTTGTAAAAAAATTAATTTTATGACATTTATATAAATTTCGATTTTCTTTTCAAAATTATATTTTAACTGTATTCAATGATGATTATATAACAAAATCTTCAATCTTACCAATGCGGTACCGAAGTATTCAAAGTATGAGGCAAACGCTTCGCTAAGCCAAAGGTAGCTCCACCATTGTGGTGTTACTAAATTTCCGAACCACATATGCGTGAGTTCGTGAGCGACCACGGAAGCCACATTCTGCTGAGCTAACACCGATGATTCTTTCTCATCGTATAGCATTCGACTTTCGCGATATGTTACCAATCCCCAATTTTCCATAGCTCCGGCATCAAAATCAGGAATAGCCACCATGTCCATTTTAGGAAATGTATAATTTTGATTAAACTTTTCACTAAACAAATCGAGGGCTGCAGAGCCGATTTTTAATGCATAATTAGTCTGATTGATGGTGGATGGTTTAGACCATACTCTAAATTTAAATGAATTTGTAACTGTTTCATTTTGATCGAATTCCGCAATCACAAAGGCCACTAAGTACGTAGACATTAAGTTGCTTTGCTTGAAAGTATCCCAGACTTTGCCATTAGGTTTTCTTAAAAGCAAATGTATCATATATGTATTAAAGCAAAAAAATTCATTCAGGAAAGAAAACATATTATATAAACATTGACAATTAAACTTTTTTGACACTTACAATATTTCAGAGTTTACCAATGGCATATTAGAGATAGTCGTATAATTGTTGTCTCTTGCTATTCTTATTATAAAGTTTGCCTTAAAACTTGGTTCGTCGAAGCATGGGAAGGCATGTCTCGCGTATGTCGCTTCAAATTGTGTTGCAGCTAGCCATCTAGTTTTAAGCAGAGATTCTTATTAAAAAGCATCATGACATTTACTGGGATATATTTATAGCATATATTCTTTTTATTATTTCTTTTATTGATATAAAACAGATTGTACATTGACATATCATTTACCTAAGCTTTCCATTTTCGTCGAAATAAGAACTCTTATAAAATCCGATCATGTTATCGGATAAGATTCCACTGTACGTAAAGCAAATTGTCACATTCGTATTTACTAAAAGTATTCGGGAAAGAGTAATAGTGAACTTTTCAGTAATATTATCATACGAAGTCGGAACATCAGAATCTGTCGTGAATGTCAGAAGAGACGTTTTTTCAATTTTGACACTTTTTCCCACGTGCAGCGTAATAGTGTTAGTTGAATTTTGTACTACAGCAGTAATTTTTGCTATTCCCGAAAATATAAAATTATTAAAATCTGGATTCAACATAATATCGTATGAAAGGGGTTTAATGTTTGTTGGTAGTCTATAGTCGATGGAGTCATTTTGTGAGATATCCAGATTTTGTATAAATGTACCTGGAAATTACATAAGTTATCTTAAAGCTGCATATACGAAACAATTTAGAAAATGATAAATTGCAAAATTGTCACAAAATTAGTTAGAATTAGTAATCGCGTGCATTAATTTGAAGATGTGCTATTATATAGGTAGATAATATTTTTTATTATTAGTTTACGTGAGTTTATTATGAGTTTATATGAGCATTTAATTATATATATATATATAATCTTGTAAAATTCAAATTTATTTTTGAACACGGACAAATATTGATACACAAATAAAAAAATATTGAAGAGAATGCATGTTTGTTCGTATAAAATGCAAAAACACATAATTTTATGTATTAGTGTTATATAGATATACGTTTCAACTTTTTTATAAATATTTTTTGAAAGAATAATTTGAAAGATTAAAATACAAAATATGTGTATATTAAATACAAAATAGGTAAAATTACCATCATAAAGAGGGGAATTGTCTGCTACATTTCCGCAGAGTAATGTGATTAGGGTGTAAAGGAACAAATATTTCCATGAGATCTTCATCTGAAAGGATTGCATAATTTTTCATAAATTTCGAACTGTATAAAGATAATCGTGGACACATAATTTTTTTTATTTAATTAGTAACTTAATCAAATATGTTGCATAAAAATTTACTTTGTATTTTATTTAAATACAATTTGTTTCAATTATTTATTAAAAAAAATAAATAAATAACCTGACAAAATATTAAAATACTTTTTGAGCAGATCTGCACGTATTAAATCAAATGGAGAGAGCTATCCGTGAGATTTAATGCTTTCAAAATTTCTTATAGCAAATTTAATACAATAGTCATTAATACAATAGTCTTTCAAAAATAGAAAAATTTCAATTACTTAAAAGTTAATTATACTCACCTTTACTAAAAGTGTCATCTCAAAGTGTTATTTATGGCTAATATTGTTATTTTTTCATGGTTTATATTTTATTTCACAATGTTATAAATGTTATAAATTTTGTATAAATAAGCAAAAGTTTATTATATCCACAATAATATGACGTCACCAAATAACTATTTCACCACTTTTCCTAATATTTCAATCACCTTTAAACAAAATAATTATGGTAGAAAGATTTGCGATCACACGTCTATCGCAGACAATAGATATATTCACAGCACATAAACAATTCGCACGAATAATTCTCGATTAAATGAGACCTTATTAAATACGTTTTGGTTTTTGTTACCGAGAAATTATCTATAATATATTGATATCTTATCACAGGTTTGTCAATGACGATGCTGTAATTTTTTTCATATAAAACTATGTTATCAAATGTATCTTTGCTTGCACAAAACGTTACGTGTTAGAACAAATCAATAATTAAATACCTAGAAAAAATACTCAAGAGAGTGACAACAAGATATTATAGATTAGAACTTGAGTTATTATTACTAATTGTATCCCTATACAATTGCAGCAAGTTATTCTCAAATTAATTTATATCAATGATCTATAGATTAATGCAGTTTTTGTGTAGAGATATAATTTATCAAACAATTCTCTTATTATCTTTAATATCTTTAAAATTATTCTTGATAATAAGATTTATAATATTTTATAAAAAAGCAAAGTCTTGAAGTAATTAATAGATTGTAATAAATCAGAATTGCGAAATCATTTAACTATATTATTAATCAAATCATACGATTGTATTAAAATTTTGTAACTGCTTTGTGAAAAATCATAATTTAAAAAATTATATTAAATAAACATACAAATCAAGTTTTACATTATATTTCGTAATTAAAATCTGCACTTATTATCTTTGAGATGATATAAAAGAGATGATATAAATAATATATCTTTTTATAAAATAGAATATACTTGTAACAAAAATCAACACAATACATAATATTTGATAGTAAAATATACGTCTACATAATGCTAAAATCGGATTCTTTTAAATGTATTTAAAACGAACTTATTTTTTCTAGAATATGTTTTTAATTTAAAAGATACGTGCCTAATAATGATTTTTTTTTGTAAGCAACTATTATAAGAAATTATAATTTTTAGAATTATGACATATGTATTATAAATATTTATATCTTACATAATTATATTATAAATATGATGATGCTGTTTGTATATTTTAAAACATGTACACGCGCACATTTATGTGACAATCAAAGATTTTATAATTCCGCTCATAATAATACAAAATTGTTTTATTTAAAATTGTTTTGTGTTTAGAATGTTATAATATAATTTTGTTTTAATTAAGAAACTGATTTACACTGTAAATCCTTGCTTGTTATAATTGGTTTTCTTCTTTTTTCTGTTATCTATGTACTTATACATATAACATATACAACGTTACGAGTGACAACAGTGTATTTACCGCGATAATTTCTGTTCTCTATTATAAATATAAATGTAGAAAATTGCCGCAATTACCTCTTACTGTATAACGTATATTATGAAAGCGCTATGCCTCTTCTGATAATGATGAATAGCGAATATAATACAAAAATATAAACTTGATTACTTTGTTTGTGACTTTACAATTTCTCTTTCTTGTAAAGCGTGATCAAATGTTTATTAGAAAATATATATTCAAAATAAGATAAAAATTTAATGTATAAATATTTTATTTCTTGATATTTTGATCAGATAAGATCTAATTATTCTACTGAAAAAAATCACATTACAAAGCTGTAAGTTGGAATCAAATTAAGACATAAATCAGTAACGGATTCAAATCAGTACGTGATTTTTTAGAATGTAATTTGAAAGTCATACGATGTTTTTTTCTTCTATTTTTATCATTCTTTAAAATTCGATAACTATAAAATTGCATGGTGGATGAAAAAATTATTTTTAATATCATTGTAATTTTTTTTGTAAAAGTGATGTGGAATTATGTGATTTAAAAAAATCATGTACTGTTTTCAAATAATGTGTTACGTGATTTACTTGACTTAATTACATGATGTGACTTTGTAATACGATTTTTTTCAATAAGGTGTACATGATTACATGATTGCTCGTTCTTTTTCGTTCTCAGTACTTAGTGATGCTGAGATCTTAATTATAACGTTAATTTTACATTATTACTCAAGATTCTGATTGCAATCCTATCGTTTTATATTAATGACTTTGTAAAAATTTACCTAATTGCACAATGTAGTAAATATTGCAACTTTTTTTGAAGGTATATATTTCCTTTTTAAATTTTTTCCATTGCCTTTTTAAAAATGTTAACTGACATTTTATAGCGTTGACCTACCGAACAAATTTTTTTTTCTAATGAACAATTAAAGAATAGAAAAATATCACGATCATCAATTTGAACATTGATGTGATTGCATTTGACGTTTTTTCGGACTTATTACATCAACTCAGTACCCGATACGATACATTGCGGTATAATTAAGCCCCAATGTGTATGTAACAATTATAAGTTCAATAGCATTCGAATATTTACCGGCTACTTATATCTAATTACTGAAATGTTATTAATAGTCTGATAAAATCATTGTTAATTATGTTAGATAGATAGATTTATTAATTACTATCAACAATATATATAAATTAACAATATATATATATATAAATTAACAATATATATATATAAATTTAAATTTATCTTTTACTACACTATTATTTATTTAGTATTAATTATTTTTTATTACATTATCGTACATAAAAATCTTATTTACAAGATATTATTATTGACAATTACAATAATTTTTATGAAATTCTTCATTATTGGTGATTGATCGATAAAATAATCGAATTTATTGTAATATAACATTTGTAGATAAATTTGAACTTTTATGTACTAATCATACACGAATTTTATTTACTATTGTTTCTATCAAGTCTATATTTTGCTCTTGAAATTTCATAATTTGTGGTACTTCCATTCCAAGTTTATCTAAAAGTGCTTTCATCTAAAAAGAAGTATTCGTAATTATACTATTTTTGCATAGAAAACATTATTTTATATGTATGATTCTATATTAGCCACAAAAAATATATATTTACTATAAAATATATAAAAAAATACATATTTAAAAAAGATACTATATTATTTTTAACTATAAATTTCTTTTTTAAAAATAAAAATATTTATACATATATACATATAATATTATATGTTATTATATAATATTATATAATATTATATATTTTTTTATGACTTTTATGCAAAATCTATACCTTTTGGATTTGTTTCCTGGATACAACATTCCAACTAATATCATATACTAAATCCACTGGGTCAACGCTGTAATAAAAAATTTAATGTGTTATATAATTTTGTGATTAAAAGAATATATGCAATTTTTGAAATATTAGATAATATAATAAGATTATTACATAGTTGTAAGTTTATCCCAGTGATTCATAATAAAATCCATGACGACATCAACATTTGGAAAACCTCCATTTAAAACGGAATAAATAACGATAAATATCATTTTTCGCGATTGGTGCATCTTCAGATATAGTCATATTTAAAAATTTCTCGATAATAGTCGGGTTTCTAGAATGTCCCAGACAGTATAATGTTTGTTCAGACATGTTCGTGTACAAATGTAGCAATTTGTTCCAAATAATTTCATTTGCTTTATACCATTTTATACCATTTTTATACCATTACAAAATATCCATCTTTTTGTATGAAATGAAGTTCTAAAGCAGAATTTTTAGAAATGTTACAAAAAAAAATTATTCTCAATATTATTTACTTTTAGCAAATAAATATTCGACAAGGCAAAAATAATTTTTGTAGTAAATTATTTTAATACTATATTATATATTATTTGTTTTTCTTTCCTTATATTTGTAATATTTTGTATTTACCTATTTGAAAATATTGTTTTTGAATTGTTATTGAATTTTTTAAATAATCAATTAATTGAGTATAGGCTTTATTTAAACATGCAGGGTGATCAAAAACGCACGCATCCTCAAGAATTGCATTTCTCGTGAATTTCGTGAAATAATCGTCATTTGGACGATCCTGTATACTTACAGTTTCTACTATATTGTTTATCAAGTCCAAAATGTATAATTATATAATTATATAAATTTGATCAATTTTATAATACATTCGTATAGTATATATATATATATATATATATATATATAATAATAA
>NW_012130073.1:4416403-4419144 GCF_000143395.1 Atta cephalotes
ATTTGTTATAATATGTTAAACAATTGTTAACTATATATTTTGTATTAATGGCTTTTATTATTATTTAAATAATAGTAATTTAATAGCCTAATTGAAAATATATTTTATAAATGTATTCATTTTTGTATAAAAAAAAATACTTTACTAAGATATCTGATGCTTATTAAGATATCTGATGAGTCCTGTGTGAAATACATCATCAGAGAGACAATGTGAAAGCATTCGTAAGAGCAGAGAAGCTGAAATGACAATCATATTTTTTAAGGAAAGATTCGCGACTTTTTTATAAGATAATTTGAAATTAATTTTGAACAATCTGTAGTTTTTATTTAATATTTCACCTTTTTGATTTTTTAATGGAGAAAATTTAATTTCTTCAATAGTATTAGGCTCCAAATTAAGAGATTATGTGTATTCTAAACTATCCAAAAATAGGATTGAATTTAGCGTTTCCATAACTAAAAAATCCATAACTCGCCAATCTTTATAAATCTAAATATAAAAAAAATCTACTTGATATTTATGCACATTTATGTATATTATACAATATTTAAAAATTATGGTATATTTAAAAATTATGGTATGCTCTAATTCTGATATTTTTTTTCTTAGGAGAAAATCGTAAATATATTTTACGAAAACTGTTAGATAAAGAGATAGAGATATAGTGATATAGTGATATATTTTCAAAACAATGTTTGATTATGAAATAAAATAAAATGCATTCGTGAACTTTATTATCAAATTTTTACTTTAGCAGCAATGTAGTATTTGAAATATTCCGCAAGTCCTTCATTCATCCATATGTAAGTCCACCAGGAAGGACTAACAACATTACTAAACCATTGATGACTTAATTGATGAATGATATTGTTTGCAATTCTATACAATTCATTGATTGAATTTCTCTCTTCATTATACAGTATTGTAGCTTCCCTATAGATAATATAATCGTAATGTATATATCAAACGTATGTAAAAGTTTATTTCACAAATATTCTAAAATAATTTGACACGTTATTTTATATTATCTGTATCGTTAAAAGATTATTTTTTAAATATGAAAATATGTAAAAAAGATATTCAAAGCGAGAACAAAGAATATTTTTGTAGATATAATATTATAAAGATATACAGACAAAATTTGCGATATTGCAGAATAATACATGTCTATATGTTATGAAATATTCTATTTCTCTATAGCGTTATGATATAAGAGTTTTAACTGTAGAAAATTAATATAATACGATTTCATATATAAATAAATTTTTCAATTCATACAAGCATTTATGAGATATCATTGATATTTGATGTATTGCCATACCTTATTTTTCTGTAAAGGTGTTATTGCATTTTTACGCACGTATCATGACATTACCTGTAAGTGATAAGCTCCCAACTTTCCATGCCCTTATTGTATCCAATAACATATCTGTCAGGAAGCGCCACATGATCGATTTTGGCCAACCGAACGGAACTGTTGGTATATCGTTCCAATTCGATCGCCGCTTTCTGGGCGACTTCGTGGGCGAAACTTGCTGAGGAAATTACACTGCCTCTGCTCCAGACGTTGATGGTTCCATCGGAATTGCTTATATTACGAAGATCGAAGATTAGGAAACTGACTAGATATGTTGATATGACGGGCGATTCTTCAAAATGTGTCCATATCTTTCCGTCACTCTCGTCGATTTCCGATTCTTCGAAATAGCCGTGTAATTACGATGATGTTTGATGGCAATCTTAAAAGAGGCCTTCAATGCCGGCTCGTCCCAACAAGGAAAAGCAGCACGTGCGTAAATTGCCATGAAATTTGTCTCGGCAAACCATCTGTTAAAATTTTAACTGTTATTATATTATACTTTTAAAGACAATGATTTATTTTTATTGTATAGTGTCTTATTAAAATTTATTTACTTATAAAGTATTTACTTATATAAAGTACTTATATAAAGTAGATAGATAAGATTTTGTTTATTAATTTATTTTGTATATATAATTCAGAAACTGATAATGAATGATTTCATACTTACATTATATTTTTTGTGTTATTAACATAAGAACTTCGGTAGAATCCATATGATCTATCGTTCAATATACCAGCAAATTTCAGATATAAAATATAATGTCCAATAGATAGTTCCTTATCAAAATTAAGAGTTAAAAATTCGGTTATATTGTTACTGTTATATGTAATGGGAACGTAAAAGTCAAATCCAGTGTTGGTTTTCAGAAAAAATGCCTTTTCATCTATTATCAGCTTCTTTGTATGCAACATAATAATTCTTGTCTGATTCAAAATCTTGATATGGATGAGTACTTCGCCATCAAATGTAAAGTTGTCTGATATAAGATGCGGGTTCAATTTAAGAACATAGAATAAAGGTTTTGTGTGATTAGGTAACCAATAATTTATTTCCTTATCATTCAGATTTGTGCCTTGAATGGCAACGGCGTCTATTGCGACGAATGCAGAAACAATGTAGATAATTTTGCATGTCAGCATTCTGAAAAAATAAAAGAATTAATTTAAATTTCTTTTAAATATTATCGACAGATTTTTTTTATTAAATATCCACAATAAACATAAAATGAAAGAAAAATTCTCATATGTCGTTATTATTATGAATTTATATTTATTTGTCACTTGAATAATGTTAATTGTATTCTGGTATCAATTTTTACACATTCGGATTGTATCAGTTTAGTATGCTTAAATTTAAGCAATTTATGCTTAAAAA
>NW_012130073.1:4422849-4431309 GCF_000143395.1 Atta cephalotes
TATATATATATACACACACACACACACACACACACACACACACACACACACACACACACACACACACACACACACACACACAAATTAAATTACAAGTTTTTTAAAAATCAACTACCTATCTTTTAAATGACAATCGGTCTTAGCATTCCTTAATCTTATTATTATATTTAGTGTTTTATCCATTATATTACGAAAATTCGTATATCTATAAATATCAAGAATTATATGTTACTTACTGTTTGTGTAAATATTTAATGATACCTTTCTGAAATATTTTAGCAGTAACAATATGCTGTAACATGCGCAGTATAGCAGGTGCTGTGATAATTAACGTCATAAAACACGATTAATATATTAAAATAACATAAAGACATTCATAAATTTGCAAATATGTTAGGCAAAAATAGATTTAGTGGAATTTAAAACAGAATGCATATTTCTTCACGTTCTTATAACAAATTTAATATATAAGTAAATAATAATTTCTATTTTTATTATTACTTTTTCCTGTTACTTCATGTTATTTATGTGCTAGAGAACTAGGAGATTTATTTACATTTACTTCTCACCTTTGCCGTAACTGGAATAAGAAAAGTGTGAATCAATTTCTTCACGAGTTTTGACTTCGAATACAATAGGTTTCATTTTTTTAGCAACATCAGTATCAAGAGCTTCTTGTTGAACCTTGACAACGAAGAAGTCCATTATACGCCAATCTTGGAAAATCTGGAAACATATAGAACTCTAGAAAATTTCAAAATCAAAATTAACTAAATAAAAAATTAATGGAATATTGTTATTACAAATGAAAGTAAATAATTTAAAATCTATTGTAATTTAATTAGTAATTATCTAAAATATGTAATTATTGATGATATTTTCACAAACCGCCATAACTGATTATTTGTATTTTTATATTTAATAGTCATAGATATAGAGAGGTTCATTATTTCAATTTATTTATTTTATTATGTTATTTAATTTATCTGCCATACGACTTTTTGAAATGCACAAATGTGAATAAATTCAATTTAACAACAAACAATATTTAAACAATATTTACCTCATTGAGAATATACTCTTCGAAAAATGTTGCAAATCCCTCGTTTAGCCACACGTGAGACCACCATGATGGACTGACCATATTGCCAAACCATTGATGTGCCATTTCATGTGCTACTGTCACTGCTACTCGTTGTTTATGAAACATTGTATCTTTTTTTTCATTGTATGCAAAGTCTTTTTCGCTAAAAATAATTTTATAACTCATTGTCAGTTACATATCGTCTCTTTTTGTCCATATAATGTTTACATATAATTGTTTAAATTATGTATAAAAGTTTTTATACATTTTTATGGTCTTGACAATTTATAATTTATAATTACGAGTCTTTGTCCTTAATTTTTCTTAATTTAGAATATGACTCTATTATATTTTTACATTTCATCATCTTTATATTTTCTTCACAATTGCTTAATACCGTTTTAAATTCATAGTTAAATTGGCAAAAATGTTTAAAATTATTTCGAAAAGATATAATTTAAACATAAAGAAAATAAAAATTGACTTGCAGTTGGAGAAAAATCCTGGCTATTTTCTTTCACAGAGTTTTGACATTATATAGCATTAAACATAAATATACATGTATCAATAATGTACATGCATCAAGAATATGCAAAATACAAGAATTGTTTTGTTAATATAAGAAATAACAAATATAAGAGTTGTTTTGTTAATATTTCTCTTAAATTATATTATATTACTTATAAATAATAAGTCCCCAATTTTCCATGGCACCAGCTGTCAGTTGCGGAACTGCTAAATGATCCATTTTTGGAACTTTGTCGGTGATGTTGGTGTATTCTGTTAATATGTCTGTAGCCTTTTGAGCAATCTCCTGTACAAGTTTTGAGTACGGAGCCAATGCTGATCTGCACCATATATTGAGCGTTTCATTTGTGTTAGGAATACGTACATAATCGGACACTACAAACGCTACGAGATAAGTAGACATGATGGGAGTCGTGTCAAAGTGTGTCCATATCATATCGTCTTTGTCATTCGATTGATCCCGTATTGGCATATTTGACACAGCTGTGTAATTTCGTCGATGTTTTATGGAGATATTGAAAGTGGCCTTTAATGCTGGTTCGTCCCAACACGGGAAAGCTCGTCGCGCCCAATTTGCCTCGAAATGTGATGCGGCCAACCACCTATCACATTTCAATATGACACGTTTTCAATAACGGATACATCAGCTACTGCTAAAACGAGCGAAATGTTTGGAAAATGTACAAATGTACAAATGCGGTTTAGAAATCATATTTGAATAATATTCATTTTTTGCAATCTGATTGTGATATATGTATCACTCCGATGCTTTTGAATGAGGAGCACAAGCACATATGCTTATTTAGAAATTTAATAATATAAATTTTAATAATATAAATTTTATTAGAATAATTATAATAATTAAAAATTTTATGCAATGTGTAGAAATTTAAAAAAATCAATTTTTCGATTACAATCGAAATTTATTTTTTTGTTATAGATGTTTAGAAAAATATTTCGGATAAAATTTTATTCTAAAAATGTATAAAAATATTTCATTATAAATTTAAAAAGAAATGTAAAATGTAATAATATATAATTATACATTTAAAGAGGATGTTTAATTATATAAAGATATTCTAAAGACTTTGAGTTTGATATTATAATAATGCAAGAATAAGTAAATAAATGGATAATTTTAATGAATCATATAACGAGAATAATACATAATAATTGAGAACATCTTTAAAATTTTAATATTGGATATTTCTATACTTACACTTTTTCTCCTTTCTCATTGGTATACGATGTTCTGAAGAAACCATGCAATTCGTCATTTAGAATACCGATGAATTGTATATATAGACTATAAATTCCAGGGGATAATTTATCATTGAAATAAAGAGTTAAGATTTCTGTTTTGTTGTCGTAATTATGCATTGTCGGTGCGTAGATATCGGTATCATTGCTAATCAATGATGTTGCTGTTTCATTTATAATTAAATCTAGTGCGTGTAAACTTATATTCTGCGATGCACGACGAATCTCAATGATGATATGCGATTTACCATTAAAAGTAAAATTATCTTTTTCAATGTATGGTATAAGTCCGATGTTGTAGTGCACTGGCACTACGTTATCTGGTAAACGGTAATTGACTGTGCTCAAATCATTCTCTAAATCTTCGTCAATAGAAAGAGCCGCAGCAATGAATATTAAGCCAACATTTAATAATACTTTCAGAAACGCCATGCGAATTCTTTTCTCAAATATCTGTGCAAATATTATTATTATTCGAATATTACTTTCAATTATCATATTTCAATAAATTAGTTTTTAAGAAAAAGAGTTTGTATATAAATATTATTATACATAATTATGGCATTTTTAGCATTGATAATGTTCAAAGGAAGTTGAAACGTCTGTTTATATTCTCATATTATTTGTTAATTTATTACATTAAATTTGAATTGTTTTGGGGCTCGTAGCCCTTCGTATTGTACCATATTTATTTTATAAATATTATTAATATAAATTTTGTGTAGCTACTATTTGAATTAGTTTCTAATTAAAAAGAAAAATACAAAAATTATCTTAATATTTATAACACAAATATATAAAAATTTTAAATGAATAATTGTATTTATTTATATTACCTAGTCAGAATTTGTCGAATCGGCGTTGATGGATCAGTGCTATTGACGTCAATCAAGGTTGATTTAATTAATTATTTCTAGTACGGTATTTTCAATATGTTACAATTTTAATAATATTATTTAACACAATATTTAACACAATAAGGATTTTTTTTTAGTTATATGTACTATATTAAATATATTATGGAAAATCCCGTGTTTAGAAACACGTCTATATAATATAATATCGTGCTTATCAAGAATATACATCGATATTTGAATTTGAATTCAAGATAATTATCGATGGCTTCACGAAATGTTAGCGAGATAATTCTCGTATTGTGTTGTTGTAATCAGTTTCTCATTGTTGTCAATGTGTACGATGAATATTATCTTTCTATTCAATATATTTACGTGAATAAAATTGCCGAAATCAAGCGAAACGTTGCAACTAAGTATGTCTTCCTGCTCGATATTAAAGTGCCTTTACTTGTGAAATAAATTGACTTTAGTCTTCTTTTATAACATTCGGTAAGAATACTTACTCGTATGACAATCAGATATTCGACGCACACCCATTGTTATTTCAAACGTGTTTAAAGGCATGAATAATTTACATGATTGACCTATGTCTCATATTATGAAACGATGAGTTATGTCACGCATTATAATAAAAGAATATAAATTATTTCTGTTACCGTGTTTTTAATGTAAAAAAAATCTTTTCTATTATAGCTTATTTTATTATTATGATCATTTTAATAATGTTCAATCTATATAAACTTTTATGAATATTTTTACGTAATAATGATAATTATACCCATACTAGGTATACTTTTTATTAATACCTTTTAAATCATACGTAATTAATTTCAAACATCACAAATAATTATACCTTTATTAAATACATTTTATGACAATGTTATAAAAGGCAAGTTTAAAGCAATCAATCAATCACAATGCAAAAAAATTTCCTTATATAATTTTATGAACATAATCTCTCTGTAAACATTTTTCTGCCTGTCCTAAAATTTGACAAAAAAGAAAAACATCTTTATCTTTCTTCTTTATTTCAATTATAAATAATCATAAATTAAATAAATTAATGTATAAGTGGTATAAATAGCAATCAATATATTTACAATCATACCATGTACATACAATTATGTAACTATATTATACTTATTATACTCTTAATAACTTTTCAATATATTAATTATGCAGTATTAAGTTTTTTATGGATCTGCATTTAGTGTTTAATTAGAATTCATTAAAATATCATTTAGCTTATCGCTAAATACATCATTACTGAAAGCATTTTTGATATCTTATAAATTATAACAAATGCGCATTTACATTAAAATTGAAACTTGGAATGAATATGAGAAATTTGAGAAGAAAATGCGTAATATACATCTGCAGTATCTTCCATTTAATTTTATCTTCTTCTCATTTATAAAATCAAATGTTATAATGTTTCAACAAATAAATCATTGTTGAAAGAGCCAGAAAAGTGTTATACATGACTTCGATTTTATTGAGGAAATATGATTAAGTTAGAAATTAATCAATTGAAGATATTACATAACAACAATAAATTTGACTTTTTAATAGAATCGTGCGAGTAACAATAAAATAATTGGAAGGAACAACGACAAAGTAATGGAATTTGCAGAGTTTGACTCATTTTCGTGAGAAGATTCACTATTTTTTACCATCCATTTCTCAACATAGTTCCGGTGAGTATTGATCCAGACAAGTTTGTTCATCGCAACGGACAATGCTTCAAACTTCTGTGCGTCTTGTAGTTGCCCATGTATGAGTAGCGATAACTAAAATACAAAAACAATTATATTAAAAACGTTTTTTAGAATTATTGATTCCATTTATCAATATTATTAGATTATTGAATTTTTATAACATGATAGTTAGACGATAATTAAATACATTTTGGAGACGCAATATTTTACAAAATTGTGAAATCCAATCAATCCACTCTGAGATAAGATATAAGTGCGCGATCGAACACGAGATAGAAATGAAATGTTTCGAAGATTCCAATTACTAAAATTTAGTTATACAAAAGATATGTTATCGCGATCTGATCCGCATATGTCATTCAATTACGTAGTTAAAAAAAATGTTCAAATTTGAAACAGTGTAAAATTGAGTATAAATTATTTAATGTTATTTTCTGATAGATATTAATTAAATTATATTATTAAAATCATAATCAATTTTTATGCATGTATATGATATGCAATATAAATATTAAATTTGAAGGAGTATATCTTTCAATGAATGCTTAATTCTCTTTAGTTTAATAAAAATTTATTATAAACCTTAAAAATATAGATTAAATAAGAAAGAGATTAATGATGTATTACCTCCATATATTGTTTTGTTGTTACGACTTTGTCGGAAAGATGATTAAGGAGGGCACTCAGCAATGAGTTATCTTCTTTATCTCTGTAAAGAAATTATTATATTATCAATCATTGTTTATAGTATACTTTGTATTGTCCAAAGAATAAAAAGCAACTTACGCATTATGAATCGTTTCAATTTTATCGTTGATGAATTCTACGAGGATGTCGAAAGATTCGGCATTACCCGCACATATCGAATTCAATGCAGCAAAAATATCGATGTCGGAATCTTTCTCGAGAGTTAACGCGAGGAATTTCTGGACAATTTCCTTAGATGTGGCGCAACCAAGACCGGCCAAAATGTCCGCCTTTTCATCTTTATCTTTAGTGGTTTTGTACTTTTGTAGAGTCGCGTTCCATATTTGTGCATTTGCATTTCGCAATCCGGCGCAAAGTATTCCACGTCTTAAGTCTGGTAAGAGTCTAGAAATACTCGGTCAATAGTTAATATAATTTCTATAAATTAAATATGTAATATTGCTAAATGTTGACAAGAAACCTGCATTTTATATTTGTACGTACACGTATTTCGTAACGAAGAATTTTTCGAATTTTTAAAGTTCAAAAATTTTTAAAAATGTTTAAGAATAAAACGTATAATGTATTTGCATCGTATTGTTCAATATATTCTATAAACTGTACGATAAGTTCATAGACAACTCAGAAATCTTATTGTTATTTGGCAAGTATATAATGGATCCTAATTATGAATTTATGAAACTACAACAAGCTCTGAGACTTACTTCTTCTCATCTTCTTTCTTCTTATTGTCCAACCAATCTTCAAGCTTTTTATTAGCAAAGTTATTGCAGTCTTCCAATCCGTATTTACAAGCTGTGTTTAATGCTAATACTTTGGCAAGTTTATCTACATGCGTACTATTTTTCCAATCCGTGTAATTGACTGTCGCAGCAAAAGATTTTATCGTTCCAGCGACATATTTCTGAAATTAAGTGATGTCTTAAAACATTAACACTTGTATTATATATGTTTCTCTTTTTTTGCTAACTAAATAAAATATGCATTCGCAATTATGACATAGTATTTTTTCTTATTTAACTTACGCGATATTCTGTATAGCTCTTTCCATCTATTAATACTGTGTCCAAATCATTGAATACTCTGACAGCGGCATACCATGGAATATAATCAGTCTCACGTGATAGATACGATATAATTTCCAATGCAATCTCATATGCCAAGTGTCCTGTACGCGCGAGATTTGCTGCATCATCGATCAATTGGGCGCGGTTGATTGCGCTTATATTAAGATAAAAAGGCGATTTTAAGTATAACGCTAGCTTCTGCCAATTTGAATCGTCATAATTTACACGATAGAAACCTGTAAATAATATTATTTCATATTTTTTGCCATATTCAACTTTTAATCTTCACGATAAATTTGCTTTTGTATACATAATTATGATTATAAAAATATTAAGTCAAATGTAATAAATTAAACTAATCATATTATTTGTTCTACATCTTTATATATAATTTTATTTTAGTTTTATATAAAAGATTAATGTAAGTATGTCAAATAATTTAGTAGATTAATAGATGCACGCATCATTAGCATTGCAATGAATGTAAAGATTACATAGCGATGATCAATATATACATACCTGTCTGATTCTTATTAAAAAGTATCCATTTCGTATCGTTTAGTTTGTCTAATGATGCATTTGTTCCGGGTATCAACCAGCGAGATTTTTTGTCCGTAGGCATCACTTTTTCGGGCGAATCTTCTGTTACATAGTTGATGGGTATATACCACTGAGTTTTATCTTCTTTCACTGGTTTTACCCAAAAGAATCGTTCCTGCTTTATATCAACAGTACCAGGTAATTTCTTATTCCACGTGACGGTAATGACAGGATATCCAGGTTTATTAACCCAATTATCCATAACTTGTGTAAGTGTAACATTTTTTGGCAAACATTCTTCCACTTTCTTATTGGAAGTTTGGACAGATTTGAAGAAATCGTTAGAATCAACGGATTTGCCTTTGCTAAAATTACGAAATTGTAAGATTATTCTATTATTTTGTGATTCTATTATTTTGTGATTAATGCTATACACAATTGTGATTAGCATTATTAAATATTTATATAATATAAATGTTGAGAAAACTTCTCTACTTTTAAATAATTATAATAAATACTTACTGATCATTTAGATATTTTTTAAGTCCTTCTTGAAAAACATCTTCTGATAAGAATCCTTGCATCATATAAAGAATAGAAGCACCTACAAAGATGAATAACATAAATTAGAAAATTGAATTAATTATTTTATTTTTGTTGCATTATATATATATATATATATATATATATATATATAT
>NW_012130073.1:4437584-4440181 GCF_000143395.1 Atta cephalotes
ATAAAATTTAATTCAAATTTCATTTTTTTTGAAAATTAAAGAAATGTAAAAAGCAAATCACAAAGTTGAAAAATTATGCTCCTAATATGAGATGCCCCAAGAAATCGATAATAAAACGCAAAATATATCAAAGTATTATAACTAAAAAACTTTATTTAATGTTTCTTAAATAAAAACACAGCCAGGATGCGCGAGAAATGAGTATGCAATACATTATATCCAGAATTCATCTTCAGATACTTGAAATCAAATATCGCAGAAATAGGCACTCGACGTTCATTCTGATTGTCCTTTTTATTATTGTAATAACATTTATATTGTAATAACATTTATATTATTTCATATTAGAAATACTCTAGGTATTTCATTTTACGATTTCCATGCCTTATGGTTTTGTGATCATCAAACTAACTTCCGTAATTAAGCAATTCAACATATCCTGTATTTTTCTATTGGTAAGATCTTATTCTATTGATCATATCATGAAGAATTTATTGCTGAATATTTATTAAATAATAAACAATGTTTAAAAGTTCATTTCAATAAAACTTAAAGATATCCAAATTCTAAAATCTTTTTTTATGATAACTACAGGCATGATTTAATAATGAATTTTCTACTAAACAGTTTTCAATCTAATAAATTCATAGTGGTAACCAATAAATAGTTTATTAGTTTAGCAGAAATGCCGCTATCTCATATTAAGCGCCTATCTTGTAATAGGAGGCTTTCCTCTATGTATTAATACTTATATAAATCAATTTTTATAAAAAGGAAAACGAAATCTAGGAATAATAATCCAATAAATCTTAATATTCTATTTTATAACATGTTTCTTACGTCACTTAGTATCAAATAATAATTAATCTTTCCATAAAAATACATCTTACATATTCATATAATACATCTTACATATTCAATTTCTTTTAAAATTGGGATAGTTGCAGTGACTTGCATAATAAACTTTTAAGTTTAATGTCTCTTTATTTTATTGTATATGTACATTCGATTCCAAATATAATGTGTATTGATATACATAGTTACATAATGTATTATTATATACATACATATATATGTGTATATATTGTATATCATATCTTTAAATAAAAATAAAAATAGTTAACAATGCTTTTTCAATTGGTAAAAATTTATCGATCCATGCTAAGGATGAAGTAGAAACACTTATGGCTTTTTCTGCTGAATTCAACGCTGATCCTAGATTTTCAATGTTCTCATTAACAAATGAGCGAAGCTACAATATTATAAACATTTTATAATTATGTTACTTATATAATATAATAAGTTTTAAATTATTCTGTATATATATATATATATATAATTAGAATATAAGAGAAGTGTGTGTGTGATTGATATATTGATATATTAAATTATACAAACTATATATACATATACAAACTGTATCTTGTTTAATTGAGTTTCCATAATAATTTTATTGCCTATAACAGTGAGCATTTTGGTTAAGAAATCTATTCCTCTTCTGTAAAAGTGTAAGAATAAAATATTTCAAGATTTGTTTTGTAAATATAAGAATTCATTGCAAATAAATAATCAAATCATTATGTTTTTTTTAGTCACATTTAATTAATAAAAAATAAAACAAAAGGTTAATTGAATTTAACATTTTTTTCATAAAACTCTATTTTCCGATAAAACTTTTCCGATAGAAATGGTGCGCACAATCAAATATTTGCCGTTATAACGAAAACGTAAAATGATAATATTATCTTGATTCTTAAATAATAAGTTTTGATTGGAATACTCTGTTTATTATAATAAAGAAAATAAGATGCAAAGTTATATAATAAAAAATATAAAAATAAAGAAAATAAGAACGCATAATACATACGATTTAAGAATCATGGGCAAATTATGGTGAATAAAATCAATGGCGTAATTAACGTTTTCGGGATTGCCATTCAAAACGGCATTGATTATTGTCATTCTATATTGTTTGCGAAGTTTGAGTCCATACATTATAGATGCATTGAGAAATCTGAATGCTGACAAATTTAGTATTTTGATTGTAAATACGTTTATCTGTATGATCCATTTCTTATAATCCATCTGTCGATTAAATGAGGAGTTTTAGTATATCCGAGTGCACTCAGCAAGAGTTCTTGTTCTGTATGTAAGTCAGTGCGCAGAAACCTGTTCCAAACAGTATGCCAATCATTATCATCACCTGCTCGAATACCCACGTAATACACGAAGCTCTTGTTTGTTGATATTATACTGCATATACATAAAATATATCATGAAAATATATAAATGTATAATATATTAATTAATTAGTTATCTTTCCCGAAGATAAACTTCACGAAAATATTTACCAAAAGATAAAGTACATATTAGAAACATAAACAGTTGATAAGATTATCTCCTAATATTTGAATATATTTAAACTTTAATTTAAAATATTAATATTGCAAATATATACATATATATATATATATATATATATATATATATATAGTATATATATATATAGTAGTGTTAGTTAGTTTAGTACGTACGTCGTAGTAGTAGTATACTACTTACTTTACCTTCGANAGTAATTAATTAACTTAAACTTTTAA
>NW_012130073.1:4440201-4443316 GCF_000143395.1 Atta cephalotes
TAGTGTGTGTGTGTGTGTGTGTGTGTGTGTGTGTGTGTGTGTGTGTGTGTGTGTGTGTGTGTGTGTGTGTGTGTGTGGAGGTGTACTAATAAAAAAATAAGAAATTCATCGAAGAACTTTGATCGTTCTGTAATTAATGACATTACCTGTACGTTACAAGACCCCAATTTTCCATAGCACCTGCTGCGAAATCTGGTATTGCAATTTGATCCAGCTTCAACATTCCTTGCTCCTTTCCATAATAATTAATGTTGGTAAAATTTTTTAGTACCTGTAACGTTTCTAATCCATACTTGAATGCAAATGCTGCAGCATCTTTTTCTATCGTAGGTTTCGCCCAAACACTAAAATTTTCATTGTTGGTTTGCAGAACCGTGAAATCCGAAACTACAAACGCTATGAGATAAGTGGACATTATTGGTGTCTTCTCAAAAATCGTCTTTAAATTTTCAATTTTTTTTTAGGCATATTCGAAATTGCTGTGTAATTTTTTTGAGGAACTGTAATAGTAATGGTGAAACGTGCTTTGAATTGTGGTTCGTCCCAACATGGGAAAGCCTGTCTCGCGCTTACTGGTTCAAAGTGAGTCGTTGCGAGCCATCTGTAATAAATAATTAATTTTATTATTATGAATGATTTTCTATATTTCATGTATTTATTGAAATAAAATCGTCTGTTTTTAAAAAAATTGTCTATTCTAATTTTAATTTATAAAAAATTCGATTCAATATTGTTTAAAAAATATTGATCTATTTTTAGATAGATATCTTATTTTTTTAAAAACAAATTAATTATTCGGCTCTTATAATAAAAAATTCTTAAAAATATTTATAAAAAAAAGCGAAACAATTTTTTAATTACAAAATTAAAAAAATTTCCAGATTTACTTAAATTTATAATGATAATAACTTTCTTTTTGAATAACTTATTTAATCATTTAAGTTACAATTGACTACATAAAAATTATTTTGAATAATATTAAGTTGATTGCACAAAATTTATATAAATAATATAAAAACATTAGTTTTAATTCATTAGTTTCTAGCAAAAATTTCAATAGAAATTTAAACGCTGCCTTACATCTTTTTTCCTTCCTTATTCTGGTAAGAACTTCTGTAGAATCCACGTAATTTATCGTTTAACTTTCCAGTGTAGTGCAAAAATAATTGTGCACTTATGTTTGCAGGAATGGACTCATTGAAAAAGAGCGTTACAAAGTCCTTATTTATATCTTTTTTAAACTCAGTTACATTATAACTTTTATTTTCGTTTTTAATTTTAAATGTTAATTTAATACTATTCCTAGTGATATCAATTTCCTTAGCATGGAATACTATGATATGTGTCTTTTTTGTAGTAATAAGAGTGATCACAGATTCTCCTTTAAAAGTAAAATTATCTTGATTGGGTGACTCGAAAATCGGCTGTAATTTGATATCATATTCCATAGGTATTACATCTTGTGGCAATCTATAGTCATCTAAAACTTCTTCAATAAGTTGAGGAGCCACATCATCGGAACTAGGATAGCTCGCCCAGCAAGTCGCTAGGACAAGCATCAATGATAACAGGAATCTCATCGTTAACATTGTACCTAGCAAAAAAATTTTGCGTGAAAACACCGATTTAATTTATTTCTATTACGTACAATTAAGATACAATCGAGTAATGACAAGGTGCATGACAGTTTACATAAATAAATCTAAGAAAAACTAAATATTTGTTGCAAGTATTTAATTATTAATTTTCATTAATTTTGAAAAATATTTTTGAAATGTTTTAGTTAATATTTGTGTGATACATAAAAAAAATCTCAAAATTTATACATAATTTAATATTTATTTTTGTTTGCTTAATTAAATCAAGAATTTAATAATATGATACAAGAAAAATATAAAATTAGGGAGAAAGAAAACAAATTACAAATTTTGTAAATTACACATTGAATGTTATATAAAAAATATACAATTTTTCAATAAGAATATTATAAATTTTTATCAATAAAAATATTATTTATATTTATCATAATTGATTGTTCCACAAGAGAGGTGCAATGAATATAATAAATAATTAATGGCATACCTTAAAGATGAAGAGCCGTGCAGGTCCTCGTCCCCGCAGAGACGAGATTTATTGAAAGACTATACTTAGTTAAAACTTCGGGCTTTATAAGGCTGTGATCGTAGGATGTCGTTAAAAAAAAATTTTGCTGCTACCTCTAATCTTATCGTTCGGTTCTTTGCAAGCAAAAAGTATTATACTCTTCGAGGTAAGAAAAGTAAGTGGACCATCCCAAACATGAATCGCAAAATTTCCGGCACTGCTGATAATGCGATAACTAAACTACAGTATTATCCGACCAATCGATGGTAGACCCAGAGATATTATCGGGATTTAACTTTTTTATCATATCTTTCAGAACATATTGAATGGTATTGCTTAAACAACACATTATAACGATTTATGAAGTTTGTATCACTACTATAAATTTTTACTTTTATATTGCTAATCAATTCTTGCTAAGTAAAGTTGTATGTTAATTAAAAATATCTATGAATTCTCTCTTTTCCTAATTTTCTGCAATCATTTTCTTGTTGCTAAAGTTAAAATGTAAATTTTAATTAGAGTTGATCAGTGAGTCAAGATTTACTTTTGTAAAATTTTTTTATAGAATTCCTTTTTTATATTATTTAGTAAAATCATTATTATTAATTAATTATTTTATTTATTTATTTGTAATACAAATATGAAATACATATATATATGTATGCGCGCGCGCGCGTGTGTGTGTGTGTATAAAATAATTATATATAAAAATATGTATGCTCATAAAGTAAAATTTTAGGTTAATCTTTATTATCTATGGTATATTTGTGCAAACCGAGATAAAAATTAATTGATGATATCATTTAGAATATCGTTTACAAAGTATATGTGCATTATGACAGATAGGAAAAAAATGTTTAATTTTAACGAGAAAAATTTTGTCGTGTTAAGTATGTATTTTTATAAATTAATTAATAATTATAATTAATAAAAATAATACACACACACACACACACACACACACACACACACACACACACACACACACATATACGCGCGCGCGTGCACG
>NW_012130073.1:4444508-4482406 GCF_000143395.1 Atta cephalotes
TTGAATCATACCTTTTACTCTAGATAGAATTTTACATTTTAAAAAAGTTTTCGATGTTTTTAGACAGTGCATATTATTAACCATTAAGCAAACAATAGATAGAATCAATTCGTGATGCATTTTCTTTATTGAATATTGAATTTCTTTATTGTCCACAGGGACAGTTTTCCATAAAGCTTAATAGACTAAACATTGGTTTAAGTAAGTTATTTGCATAGTTCTGCAAATTATATATTAAAACATTATAAAAGAAATTGAAAAGGATATCATCAAATTTTAATTGTTTGTAGTGATAAGAAAACTTTTAAATATTATTAAAATTTTTATTTGTGACATATCTCTTAAATAATTAATAAGTTATATTTTGAAATCAATTTGATGTTTATATACGAGTAGAAGAATAATCTTACCTGAAAGAGACGTTGTACTCGCGGTGAGCAAATATGATTGAGAAAATTGAAGTTTACTGCAGAGACCCACGGTTCGTATTCCGTTTCACGAGTAAGATATGTCGTAAGATCAAATGGAATAATCCACATAACCGGCTCTTGCTAAATTAAAAGCATCATCTAGAAGCGCAGCTTTATTTATCACATGTATTTTTTGGAAATTTTTCAACTTCAAGTAGCGAATAAGCATTTTCCAGTTATTTTCGTCATAAGTGACTCTATAATATCCAACTTGCTGAACATTAAAAATCACCCACGAGTTTGGTTTTACAGAACTGATTAGCATGCTCTTGACCTGTGGTTTCAACCAGGCAGCCGTAGTAGTTCGATTAAAAGTGGAATTCGATTCTTCGGTAACGAAGGTTAATGATATTCACCATCTTGATTTTTTGGAATTTGTTTGTGCTGCTTAATGATTTAGATAAAATCGTTCTTGCGAGGCAAAGAAAGCCTTCGTTTCGTGTATGATCACTAAGAGATATTCTGGCTGATTTGCCCAGGATTCTACGACGTCTTTTATAAATATACCTTTGTACAATTGCCTTGTTATATTCGATGCAGCTTGCAAGTGTCGATACAAGTCGAATGGAGTGGCTTCAAATGACCTAATAGTAAAAATAAATTTTTATGAAAAACAGTGTTAACTATAAAATTGTTATTACTTTAAAAAATAAGATAATTACATACATCACGACAATAATATCGTTTATGTTAAAAAAAATATCGACAGGAATTTAGAAACGTTCTGCATATATAATACAGACACCTACAACTCGCGCAAATAATTTTGTAATCCTAATTGGAATGTTGTGCTTCCGATCATATGACTGATCATGCGAATTACATAGGCACCTGAAAACGATATGACACAATACATTACGATCTATTTCTAATACAATATGTTATGATGAGTTTTATATTATATTTCAGAAGCTAAATTTCTGTGTTTTGTAAATCTGAATAAAAACACATAAAGTATAATCAATATATAACTTCAATGATTTTTTCTATTTTTCATTTTATAGAATTAATCGTAATAAGTTTTATAGCATTAATTTTATAGAATTAATTATTATAAGTTTAGCATCTTAGATGATATTAGATGTGGGAAAAAGTTCGTGGCGTTTTTCCCGTTAGATGGCATTAAAAAAACGCCATGAACTTTTTCCCACACCTAATATGTAAAAATATAATATTATTATCTGTTATTAAAAATTATTTAATAAAAGATTAAAAATTAAAATAATGTAAGAAGAAAATATCTTGCAATGTTGTGCATTTATGTGTATTTATGTTAATATTATTAAAATTACTAATATTAATATTAATAAAATTAATATTTAAATACAATTCTATTCAGATAATATAATTAGCTTTGTATAATTGGGTGTAATAAATCCTAGACACTAATAAGACACAAGTTTGAACGATTTCCTGTAATCGCTATTTTAATTAAAATTTCAAAAAGAGTGTAGTAGAAATGTGGACAATTAATTGTAATTCTTACGAAATTATTAATATAAAAAATCGAGAACAATACATCATGTTAAAGATAAAAATGTTATAAAAATTAAATTCGCCAGTGATTAATTCTAGATATATATGATTTAAATAAATAATCATTTCTGAGGATCTAAATCACGTGATCGAAAGATAATTCTATCTATCTTTGCAAGATTGTTACACATATTTACAGTGATACGATTAACGGATTATGTAAGAAATAAGTGACGCAGCATTCATAAGCGATCAAAGGTGAATACAAATCAATCACATATATGTATAAAATATATATGGCAAAATTTATACATCTTTTTATTTCGTTTTATTTGAAAATAATTATAAATTACTTAAATTTAAAAAAATTTTTATTTAAAAGATTTAAAAATGATTATTCTTTTATTAATGGAAACATCTATTCAATGTAAATACCATTTTTATGTAATATAAAACATGTTAATGAGTGTTCCATACGTAACTTACTATACCTTTCTAAGAGACAAAATCAAACAATGCCATAATGCTGTTACGATCCCCGATCTCTTGACCATTTAATGTGCGAGTATGATTGTCAAAATTTGCAAGCAGTATCGGTTGCAAACAATCTACTACGAATACATTTATCATTCTCAAATCCGGTTCTGCTAAGGACACGCCAAAATATTGGAAATAAGTGGCGAAGCCCTCCTTCAACCAGACAAAATCCCAGAATACGGGTGTCACCAGATTACCGAACTAACTGTGAGCGTACTCGTGAGCCATCACTGACAGTCCGTCCACTACTTTTCTCCTCGGAGTTTCATCCTCATGCAACACTACAGATTCTCTATAAGTGATGAGGCCCCAATTCTCCATCGCATTGAAATTGAAATCCGGTATCGCAAATTGATCGATCTTCACGAGCGAGCTTTTTATTATTAACCATGTCTGTAACGCCGAGTAGACTGCCCAACCGCGATTCAAGGCCATCGATCCATGAAACTTCATGGAGTCTCTTGTCCACATCTTGAAATCTCCCGAAATTTGTGATCGTTCCGGCAACAAAGTTATGTACTGCCCATCCTACTAAATATGTGGACATTCGCGGTGTACGGCGGAATGTAATATCATATAGTATGTATCATTTCTATAATAACATTTACAACTATTTGCTTTTGTTTTACGAATATTTTTGTATATGTTTTTAGTTTGATAAGATTGAAAAAAGTATATACTAACTCTTTTTGTACAGATTCCACTGGAGTATTACTCGTCGCTTTTTGATCCTTATAGTGACTAATATGCAAATGAAATTTCGCTTTTAAATAAGGTTCGTCCATACAAGGGAATGCACGACGTGCGTATGTGGGCGAAAATTGTGTTACACCAATTCGTCTAAAAAAATATAATAGTGTAAAATAAATTATAATAAATGTAAATTACAATAATAATGAAGAGTGTTCTCATTATTATAAACAGATATCTTTAAATACTGCTTTCTAATTTTTTATTGACTGAACGAGCAAGAAAATTATAATTAAAATATAGGAGATTATATACAATAAATATATGTGCAAGTTTAAAAAAATCTTAAGGAATATTTCATGCTCAGCATATTCTGACATAAAGTTCTCATTACATTCAAATTTTATCTCGACTACTTGCTGTAGCAGCTTTAAAATATAACGTACATACAGTATTAAAATTCGCGAATCAAAATACCACAGCAAAAAAATTCTTAAAAGAATAAGTTATAAAAGTATTTGTCATTTATTGTTCAAAACAGTAATTTGAGATACAAAGGTTTAAAATTGGACAACAATTACGTTAAAACTATTTGTAAGTCGAGCATCATCACTAATACTGTAACACAGTAATCTATAAATGGCTAGTATTTAATCTTTAAGTTTTAAAAACTACCGCTCGGAAATAGTAAATATTTTTATAACTTATTCTTTTTTCAAAAACTTTCTTACTGTAATATATTGTTTCGCGAATTTCTGAACATCTTGTGTAATTTCTCTCTTAGAATATTACCTCAGCCTTCCATCAACTTCATATTGACTTGCATAAAAACCGAATACATCATTTGCGATACGTCCTTTGGAAGGACTTCTAACGTGTACTTCGTAGGGTCTAATGCTCGAGTTTAATCATAAGCATTTGTGTATCTTCGTCATGAGTGTAATGCAAAATCCGAGTCAACCTGCCCGATTTATCAAATAAAAATGCATTCGTTTGTATCTTTAATGCATCCGTGTGCAGTACGATGAAATCTGTTTTTTCGAGCACTTGTAAGATGATTCATACGTGATCATCATAATCCGTGCCAATCGAGTGTGTATAGATCGATAGATCATAGGATATAGGAACGATTTCCTTGGGTAGTCGATACCGCGCAGATACCGAGATACCACAGATACCGAGCAGAAACATGGAATTTTCATTTTTATTCGTATCCTTGTTATCATGTGCAAACGTTAGACTTAAAGCGAAAAAAATAATTAATATAAGCAAGAAAAACGGAGAGTGATTAGATATGATAATATCAGAATATATTTGCTCAATCAATTTTTAGCAATCTTCTTAATCAATTTCTTTCAGTTATGTAAAGTTCGCTGAAAGGTATATCACTTTATATTATACATATGTGTATATATATACTTGACAATAAGATAAAAATTGACACATGCACACACACACACACACACACACACACACACACACACACACACACACACACACACACACACACACGTACAGTCACATTCGCGCGGATCTAAAATATTAGTTCTGTTTCTGCTGATACTGCCACAACATAATAGTTTTAATAACTTATTGCACAACGATCAACAATATTTATGATATGTCGCTGTCTTAAGACTATATAGGCTATTCGAAATTATTATGTAGTTGTCATATTATTTATTATTAACAGTCTCTTTCTACCATAACTAGATCATCAAATTTGATTAAACATGTAATGAGATAATATTTGTGTCTCTGACAATAATGATAACAAGTCTTAGTGAGAACACAGTTGAATATAGATGCTTACGCTATCTATAATATTATTAAATGTTGATATTAATTTCATATTAACATAGCAATGTATAAAATAAAAAATATGAAAGAATAGGAAAAGAGGAAAATTTATCTATATCAAATAATTATCAATAAACTATATAAAATGTCAGATATATTGTCTGAATCAAGAAAATAAAATCCAGAAATTATTTCCATTTTTTATTAAATGGAATTCTCGGTTCATCTGAAGAATCTATTATAAATCTAATATTGTTTCTTTTAATTTCTGTCTCTAATATCCGCAATATTTTTTTGAATTAGACTTATCATCTTATTTGTCGATTTATTGATGGGTATTACTCGTATTATTCTTCGTTCGATCGAGACTGCTAGTTGGTGACAATGTTGAGGTTTTAGGCACAACTTGCTGAGATTTGCATATAATTGCCGTAGGCTACATGTCTTGCCTTTAGGCTGCGTTGAGGTTTACCTACGTTCTATACATCTTGATATTGGAAACCTAAGCGATACCGTAAGTTTAACTTCTAGTTATGATTCTAGGTAAGTCTCTACTTATAACTTATTTACGGGGAACATTTAAAAAAGAAAAATAAAATATTCTGCAACTCTTGATAAAACTAAAATTAATTAAAAAAATATAACAATATTCTAATAAATTAAACTCATTTGTTCTTTTGTAAATACTTAGTTACTTTATAGAACGAAGGAGACAAATCCTTTTTGATAAAATTTGCTTTGATATTTGATTATACCTCTTGTCGACAGAAGTATTATTTTTTAATAAATATCTTGATAATTGTAAATTTGATAATTGTATTAAATTAACGTATTAAATAATGGTCTCTCTCGATGTGATATAATCTTTGCAAATCATTCATTTTGCTTTAAAAATAAGAATAAAGAGAATTGAAAAAAAAAATTTACGCATTATATGAGATAAATTCATATTTTCATAGAAAAAAAAGAGAAAGAATTCAATGAACATTTTTTTACATATATATTATAAGATCTACTTTTATACTTTTAAAATAAAAAAACGATTTCTTTCAAATAATGTTTTATTGTTAAATTTTAATAAATTTTCTTAGTATTAATAAATTCTCTTAGTATTAATGAGATTACATAGAAAAATTGTTTTATTCTATCTGTAATATGTAAAGTAAACAATTATGATGCTGTCTTGCTGTCTTATATCATTTTATCGTACATTTCTCAATCCATAAAATTATAACCAATCCTACAAAATAATTACTTATTTAATCAATAAATCGATGTTTTACTATTCTCATAATATTTTAATTTCTGCATTTTTTAATTAAAAAAAGTTATTAAGCATTTTTATAATATTTGCAGTTAGTTTTTAACACGGAACACCACAGCAACTATAAGTAGTAGGAATACACTACAGACTGCGTTAAATGGAGAGCGCGTATATGTATAATTGAAAGGCTGACATGGCGGATGACTTGAAGGAAGTTGCAGTCATGATTGGCCTGCATAATGAAGAAGCTCGAACGCCATTATACTCGATGGCAAGCTTAAAGTTCCAGTACCAACCAGATAGGTACCTTGTGACAATCCTGAAGCGTTGAGAAACAATCCCTGGGAAAGTTTGTTCGGGATATTCCAGTCTTCGATAAAACGGTGGACTGCGTATATGTTTGCATAATTTTCTCCTTTGCAAATTCGCCTCTCGAGAGTTAGGGTACTTTGAAATTGCATCGATGATGTGCGAGTGCATAATGTGGTTTCTTCACGTCAGTATACTTCAATTGTTTTAAATTAGGATGAAAAATATCGCTTCGCAATACATTTTAGCAATAATTAGAATGATTATTAGAACCTTTGTCGTCTAAAATAAATATTAATTACAAATATATCTAGATAAATATTAATTATAAATATATTTAAATAAATATTAATTATAATTATACCTAAAAAATATTTTTATAATACTTCATTTTGTGAAGCAACACGATGAAATTAAAATAGAATCTGATAACATTTTGTAGAATATTATAACAATGTAGTTATTCATGCAAGCCGTGTTTCATAAAGAAAATTCCGAATTGATAAAAGTACTAAAAAGTTCGAAAATAAACGATTTTCGAAGTATAATGCTCATTGAATTCAGTGATAAATCATGTTATCATTAGATAATAAATTTTATCATTCTTATCCGATATCTCAGCAAATGTAGTATATTTGTAGTTTATGAAGAAAAACTGCGAGACAACCAGGTATTTAAAGAGCTTTAAATTCTGCAAAGTGTTATCTAATTACAAGCGTCAAATAATTACCGTTTAAATATTTCTATTACATTTAAAAATCAATAAAAGTTTACTTTGCCTTATGACAAAATAGAAATAATATGTATAATTTTTTAATTTTCCTGTACAAATGCTTAGATTAGAAATAAATTTAGTCTTTTCTTTAAAATTAAAACAATATTTCTTGTTTCTTCCATTTTATTCGGCCTTCATTTTGTAGAATATAGACATATTTTCACACGCCGGAGAAACGCAAATATAGATCATGCAAATAGAATTATGTTTGCTTGATCGTTTTTGACTTCCATCGAAAATTGCCAATATAGACATAACAATTCAATTGTTCAAAAATCTATAAACTAACTGTATCCATAAAAATTTTTATTTTATAGTTTGTAACTTTAATATTTTAAGTTATGTACAAAAATATGGTATGTACAAAACAAAAAGAACTATTACATGCAAAATATTTTTTTAATCGTATTTGCTTAAAACTGTTGTATTTATTTAAGAGTTTACACATTTATAATACTATCTTAGTTCTTAAGGCATGCAATGCCTAGATATTATGCATAGTTTTATCATAATATTTCAAAAAATTATTATCTTAAAAGTTGTGATAAACAATAAATAAGTTTTATCGTAGTAATATTTATAAAATTTATAAAATAAAGTCTATGAAAAGAATAAATGGTAGTACTAATTAGAATAAGCAAGACTCAAGCAATCACTGTAGAAAGATCAGAAATAATATAAAACTCGATTTTCTTGGTTTACTCCAAGAACGCTTGCTATCATTTTTTTTATTATCTCCTTAGAACTCTAGAGCGATATTGATATCTTCATATTGACTGCGTCGAAAGTCGATCTAGACATCTTGACTTTTATCATTTACCCAATCAACAATTATTTATGATAAATGTCCTTATTTATTAAAAAATACTAAAGAACCAGTTAAAATTGACATATCTGGATGATATTCGATCTTGTAAAAACCAATAATGAAATGAGCATTTCTGTAAAGATTTATTATATTTTTTTGTTACATTTTTTGTTGAATACCAAACGAACTTTTCATAAATATTAATAATTGTTTTTTTTCATCTTTTTAATAAATGAAATACAGATTTTTTTCATTTATTTAATAAATGAATAACAAAAATTATTCTCCGTGTGTTCTTTTGATATATTAAGGAAGTAATTTTAAGATTATGCTATTAAAAGTGCTCACCTCTTTTCTTAACGATCTACTGTAAATCTATTTTCTATTAACAGCCAGCTATACAAAATTGTTTCCTGAAGAATAATTCGATGTTAATTAGCAATTATTATTGTTAAATAAAAATCTAAATTAATTCATAGTTTTAAGAAAATTATTGTTTTTTTTATTAAACATATAATTTAAATACAATTTTTTACATAACAAACAGTAATTACGCCTGTTTAACATAAAGTTTCCTTTGACATCAGCTTTTTAAATTTTTAATTATGCCAGACAATATACAAAGGTCTTTCTATCTTTCTCTCCTTTTTTCTATTATATATATATTTTTTCCTATTTCTTATAATGCATTTTTGCTTAACAATTTTCATTCAAAATTATAAATGCATCGCAGAATTTCCATCGTGCTTGAAATACCTCTAGCAACCAATTAATTAACATCAACTTTCGATTCAGGCGAGGCTTTCTCGAGTCTCCGTTGCGACGAAATCAAATCAAGATCCGCAGATCGCTGGTAAGGACGCTAGTCGAGGTGACGGTTGTCGTGCACAAGCAAAAAGAAGCAATAAAATAAAAAGTCTAGCATTTAGCCGGGACCGAAGCCTAATTCGGTCAGGGTAAGGAAGGTGAGTTTTGCTCTGAGGGCCTTTGCAAACTGTCTCCTACATCGCCTACCTTGCTTGCCCGATAACATCGATGACGGAAGCTCGGAAATTCGATTATAGGACCGATTGAAAGCTTCGTCCTCTCTCTTCTTCAGACATTCTATTCGTGACATGCATACGCGATTAAATACGCGATGTGTTGCATATATGTATATGGCAAATAAAATAGTTGATGTAGACACTGTTTGCTAATCTAATATTTGTTGGACCATTTAATTTGTAAACAATTTTTATCATTTTAAAAAATATTCCTGGTTACGACAAATAATTACTCTGACTCATGTCGAGACATATCAATTGTTCTATCATTAAATGCAATTACATCACATTGACAAAGAGAAAGTAACACAAAGTTTTTATTATAATCGTAATTATTACTTAAAAAGTTTTACATCACTTAGTGAATGACGAATTTAATACATCACGTTTAAAAAATCATGTTCGAAAAATCTTTTAATCGTTTATTGTAAATAACTTTAAATCCAGTTTAATAATTGTTACAATTTTTATTGTTTATTCAATAAAGAAGAAAAAGTTCAGAATTGTGGAGCACTTTATGCACTCACCGCTTATGCAATATCATATTATGATTTCCTAAGTGCTTAGTTTTTTTACTATAGTAATTGAATTATGTTTGTGTAGTGTATATTTTTTTTACGAAAAGTACTTTTAATTTTAAGCACTATTTAAAAACTGAATATTCTTTATAAAATAGAGAATTTATACATTTTCTTATTTTGGCTGCAGTATTTCTGCACTGTATTTTAACATTGTAATCTTAACTTGTTAATATTAAAATTCTTGTTATTATTAATTCTATTTAGATGTTACAAGAAAAAATCAGTTTTTTATTTTTTATAAGAGAGTATTTACATTATTATTTTAAATTCTGAATTGTACATCAAAAGCATAGAAGCAAGAATGATTAATTAACAATATTTTTCTTTTAAATCGCCGATTTGATTTCTTGTTTTAATTCTAATTTAATGATTAATTTATTTAACCATTTAACCATTTTATTTTATTGTATTTATTTTATATATATATATATATATATATATATATATATATTAGAATTTTTAATCATATATATGTATGTAATTTTGCATACCTTACTAAGTCCGTTCATCCATGCTACTTTCAATTATATTTATACGTATATAAAATTGTTAATTTTATGCACTAAAATAAAATATTATTTGAACTTCTTTAATTTAGAAATATGCTATTTATGTTTTTGATATCAAAACATATTTATAATTTTTAAAAAAGAGAAAATAAAATTGCGAGAAAATAAAAATATCGAGTTGACCTAAAAATCATAGCTTTTAGTGCTGCATATGATCATATATTTGATTTCTTCAAATCAGATGTATTCACATTTCGAATGTTCTTGAAAAATGTAACATTGAAAAATACAATATATGCGCAAGAGATGACTGATAAATTGAATTTTAATACAAGTTTATTATATGTATTTAAAATTTCAGTATTGTTTTATTTGTTTCAGTATTTAATTTACTTGTATTAAAGTTATTCTTCTATTCCCTTTCTGTGTATTAAAATTTTATAAAAATATAAATAAAAATTAAAGTATTATTAATTTATATGTTACATGAGTATTTTTGTATGCAATCTAGATTATCTAGAATTTCATCAATTAAAATCAAAAACACGTACGCATTTCACATCTATGTCTGTTATGTTTTTATTTCTGAGTTAATAATTTTTCCAGTCTGATTAAGCTTTAATATTGATTTTGTCATTTCGCAATCGCGAAAGTTACAATGGGACTATTGCTGGTGTTAAGCGGAGTTAAGCATGGCTATACGAACGACTTCCTTATATCTTTATCAGTATTGTAGAAAGAAAAGGGGATCGTTTTTTAAATGACCAGGGTAATCTTTGTGTCATACAAGTAAATATTAGCGGAGGATGATGAGAATCCCTCCACTCGCTTCATCTTACTTTTTCCTTCCTCTTTTCATCAATGACAAGCCTGCGGTTCTTTGCTCTCTCTCCAACAGATCTATTCATTCCGGCGCGTCATTCTGAAGGCTTTTACCTGTCCTCTTCAATCCGACCGGATCTCAACCGAAAATTCACTCTGATATTACCCTCTATTCAAGTATGAACTCATGTCGGTGTCTTTTCTTTCGCGTGGTAGATAACGCTGATCAAAAATTATATAAGCACTTGTGACTTTAAACTACGTTTGGCAACAATTTATTAATTTAAAAATATTTAAGCAAATTTTTAATTAAATTTTAATTTGTATTGGATTAATATTAAACGTTATATGTTTTTTTTAATGTGTAGGAATATATTTTCTATTGGCACAAGTTCCAAGACTAATAAAAGACATTAAAGTTGTCTATGTTGCTTGTGCTGTTTTGCTCAATAAAGTGCATGAAACATGCCTAGCCTGTCCCTACAGGCACCTGTCTCACTAGAAGCGTTTGATGAAGATCGTGTGCGATTGAGTACTGCGATCCAAAATTAACCCCAATGCACGGAAAGTACAGAATATAGCGTAGTGACGTCAGGAACGACGTAGGTTCCGTAGTGCGGTTCCTTGTTTCGTAGATCGAATAAAAGCATATTCGCGCTTTAATGCGAACACTAACACGTTTATTGTTCATGCAGTCACCCAAGGACGACTCGGTTTAACCGTATAAATGTTTTTGATGCTGTATGTGTATATGTATGTGTGAAAATAATTTTTTACACTGTATAAATGTGATACGTACATTCACATATATATAATTACATAGAAGTATATATGTATATATACATGTATAAAGACATTTATTGTATACATATTTGTAAGTGCTTATAATTTTGAGATACTTGCAAAAATCACACAATTAATTATTTCCTTTTCTATATACTTTACTCGAATTATATTTTTTCTTGGAGAGCACATTTCAAAAAAGTCTGGGTAAGATTCTAAACACAAGTAATGACGTAATTGACAGCTGCGATGCCTTGCTTTATATTTTATATTAACAAGTATTTTAGTGTTCATAATATTTCATTTGTTACTCTGTATAATGGGTTTAATTTTGGGCAAAGATCTGTTGTGCATCAATGTTAAAGCAAAGGATTAAAGACACTTTAACGGAAGCTTTGTGTGCAGTGACTACTAGATATAATAGACATATAACTATTATTAATATATGACATTACACAATACAATTGTTATATCATTAAAAGTTATTAATAAGGATATTCAGATATTAATTAGAGAATATAACAGATAGACACCGACAAAGTGTTAAATTTTGATTGATCTGTTTTAATGATAGTTCCCAACACCTTACCTAATCGCTAGTTCGCTCTCGTTCTTCCGCTCTGTATTCGAAGTTGGCTCCAGCCGCTCATCTATAACATAAGTTCCCTAATGCAAACTTGTCTTTGACAAACTATGAAGTGTCAATGGATTAGCGAATGCGCCGCATAATTTGGAAGAGAAAACTGCAAGAAATACAGTTTGTGCGACAAATACATAAGTTTGTGCGACAAGGTAAGGTTTATTGAGGTAATCGCACTCGCTTTAATAAAGAAGCTTGCTTATAACTCGGTAATAGTTTTATAACAAAACTAAATTGCTGTTGCCCAATGATTTTCACAATTTTGTTCTGCTATGAACAATATTCGTAGAAGACTTTATATATGCGTTACCGTGCTCTACAACAAATTAAGTTATTAAATTTAAGAAGATGATATATCATTTTGAATTTTAAGAAAATTTATTCGCTCAAAGATATATTATAAAAATTTAAATTGCGTTTAGTTATATACTTATTTATTTTAGATACATTTTAAGATAAATATTGTAAATAAATTTTTATTTTTCTTAATATTATAATTGTTGCAGAAATCTCGATTTTTTGACCTTCTTCATTATACATTTTATCTTGTGTTATTATCTAATATCTAAAGAAAGAGAAATAAGAGATATTTTAAGACATAAATGTATAAAATATTATAATGTATCCAAGACAAAAATATTTTGCAATAAATAATTAATATAATCAATATATATCTTTCTTTTATATATGTTGCTGTGAATCTTGGCAAACCTCGAGTTGATTTACAAATAGTTTTAAAATATGTATGTATTATTGACTTCTTTTATTTTCAATCATATCTGTTCATTATGTATTACGGCAAAAAATAGCAGTGTAACTGAACTTTCCGTCATAATATGAAACAAATTTGTAACAACGCAACGTTCTGATCATTTGAAATGACATAATCTAGATAATCGAACGTTAACATAACATGGATAATATAATAGATATAATAGATATAATCCCGGGCAAATCTCGCCAGGATAATATTAATAACATTATGTAAAACTTATAAACCTAATAGATCTGCTGCTGAGAAATGAAATTTGTATCATTTTAAGCAATTGCATCTGATTGCTGCAGGGCGTACACATGTTTTCGTATTCTGCAATATCTGCGAATTCATTATGATTATAATATGCTTCAAATGTCGCTCGTTCAGATTGCGCGATTTCGTCGCGATCAAGTAGCGCTGTTAATCGAAATACTTCATCGGCGCCGAGAGTCGATGATTATGAGAAAAAATAGGTGAATTGATAACGATTCTATGAGAAACGAAGAGAAATTCATCCCTCTATACATTGAAAAGTATTGACCATTTCTGCGCAAGCGTGTATCGGAACGGGGGTTGACGACGGTGCACGGCGTCGCGACGCACACCGGCGCTCACTTGAATCCTCGCCGCGTGTTCGTCGGGCGATTCGCCTTGAAAGACCGTGTCCGAGAAAAGAGACGTGAGAAAAGAAGTTCGGCTGACTTGCGGCACAAATACACATCGATCGTAGATCGATGCTACGTACAAAATCCATGTCGTCTCGACGATCAATCGAGACACGTGATCTGTTATTACTTTTTTTTGTTAAATCTCGATCGTCCGCACGTATCTCATGCGAATACGTAATGCCGCGCGAGAGTGCCAAAGGGAGCGAGTGAAAAAAGGGACAGACGTGATCAGACGCAATCGAAGAACGACGCGCGATGACCAGAGGAACATCGCGCGCGAAAATGCCTCGGTGGATTGTGCCCGAGTGTCTGATGATTTAACGTCCTCAACAAGGCTATCTCTTCAAGTTTCATACCCCGTCGGACACCCAACGAGCCAAGTTTATCGCCAAGGACGATCGTGCGCTATTGTTGAATGCAGATTATGATCTAGAACGATCAAATTGATTAGACACGGCGATCTTCTGCGACAGCTGTCGGAGACGATCCGGATATACATGTTAAAGGACCCATTTAAAGGACACTCAAGAGTAGTGTCGACGTTTATGAAATTCTTGGCTGAACTTCGAGTGCCGATTGACTTTTACCGAATCATCGATGTACCAACGTCGTGAAGCGATCTATGACCATCGGTCGTCACGCTGTGAGGTGATAGTCGTCGCGTGCCGATCGGAAAACTTGGCGCCGACGCATATACGGAAGATGGAAGTAAGAACTCGCGTTCGTGCGTCCGCGTGGAGCACTAAGGGTTGAAGTTTCGGAGTTCCGGTGGCCTACTTCGGCTCTGTCCTCCGGACGGAGGGCGCACGAGGTGAGGCTATCAGTTGCTTACTTGTTGCCGTGCTTTTCGGTAGGATATCCGATCATGTCGATTATGCAAAGAGGTTTTGGGTCTGCACGTCGAGCTTTTATCGTCAGACACGAAGCGAGGGTCAGACGTGATTATTTAATAGAAGAGATAGAGCTCAACTTCTTTAATTCTTTTTGATATAATTAAAAATACAAGCTTATTCTGGAATTCCCATCGTTCATTATTTTTAGAAAAAATTTTTAGAAAAATTTATAAAAGATTTAGCAAAATTAAGCGTTTCTAATTCAAGCGTGAAATAAACTAATGTAATTTTTTTTTCTAGTTTTTTATCGTAAATCTTATTCTCTAATTTCATAGTTATCGCTCAAAGATAAGTCATCGAATATTATTTTATAGCCAGTACTTTTTTAGTATATCTGTTTCAATATATGGATAAATACGAAAGTTATTCAGTCGGAAATAATTAATGATTGAAATTAAATATTTACTTTATTTTAACTAGAGATACATATTACACGCCATGTAATAGCATGAGAGATAATAAAACGTAAACATTTCTAACAATTGTTTAAAATGCACGCAAGAGAATATTTGTTTAATATATATTATATATATATATATATACTATTTATATATATATTTTTATTTAAATTTATATATATATATATATATATATATAAAATAGTCCAAAGTTTAATACATCTTACGTCTAACTGATATTATTCGCAACTGAGTTTTCAGTTCGCCGCACATTTTGCAGTTCGTCGCGTTGTTACGCTTCATATTTTGTTCGTATTGTATGTCATGACATAAAATATAAATAGGCTATCGATATAATGTGACAGCGACATTATAATCGGGTCCACTTTACAACGAAACATACAATATAAGAAATACATTTCGTGCATTCGCAAAAACATTTTAAGTATTCCAAACATCATCACACTTGCTAAGTATTTTTATTGAAATATCTAAAAAATCTAAATACAATTCATAGAATATACATATTTATACATTTCAATTTTTTACTTTTTTATTTAAATTTTTCTGCTATTTGAACCTTTCACATTATCCAATTTAGTCCCATTTGAAATCAATTAAATATTTATTATATTTGTTCAATCTAATTTGTATCGCATCCAATATCGATGCTAGAGAAGAATCATGTGTATCTATCATCGTATCTATCATCTAGATGTATAATGAAGGTGCGACGGATCACGGGTTTTTAAACCATCTGCAAGAGTTACAGTCTCACGCGATCGTAGCAACTGCCGATGTAAACGAACTCTAGATCGCTTTATTCTGCTCGGCCAGGCGGCATCGAGGTCGTGATTGACAGGTCGAGCGAGTTTCGAGCGGAAAAAAAGAGAATCTCTGACAAAATATGGCTGTCACGATTGTCCTGTGAAGAGGCGTATTATCGGATCTATTTTTTTTACTTTCCCGCTTTTTTATTCGATGCAATGGGTGGCCATGACCTACGATCGCCTAATCGTTAGGTCCAATGAAATGCGATAGTAATCTACACAATGTGTTGTGCCATTCGATTGTCGTATATCGTTCGTTACCGCTTACGCGAAGTCATTTCAAGAACGAAGTATAATGTAATTTGTATCTACTAGTCTTTTATTAACACTATCCACATCACTGTCAGATTGAATGAAGTTTTATTTATCGTAGATTTATTACATAAGAGTAAAATAGTAATAAAAGTAAGCTTGAGTAAAATATATAAAGTATTAAAATAATAATCAAAGAAGACATTAAAGTGAGATTCTCATTTTTTGGCAAATTATTAATATGTTAATTTAATAAACTTAATGCTTATAATTATATTTATAAATAATAAATTTGTGTTAGATTCTTTTCTAGACATTTTCTTTTCTAGACATACATTTCTTAATTTATTTAATCAGCAAATCAATGAAAAATACTTGTATGAGAGATTATTGGAGAATGATTATGATTGTTGAAGGATTCTTGTTAGCGTGTCCTTTGCTTGCCTTTGGTAGGACGGATCGATAAATATCGATTCGTTTATACTTTGTGGATACATAACCACCTACACCTACATATTTTCTTGTCATGGCCATTCGCATGATGAATATTCGTATCAGCCTGAGAAGAGCTTTTTAGATAATACAATGGAATTATTAATCAGTAACGTTGCATTCAATAAATAAAAAATAAAGCGAGAGTACATATTATATAAAAATTTAAAATATTATTTTATATCATTTTTATTTTTAAATATTACTTGCTTTTTCCAGTATTTGTACATCATTCAAAACAGAAAGCTTTTAAGTTAATTTAATTTAACATTAATAATAATTTTTTTTTAATTGAAAAAATTTGTCACATACACAATGAAAGTAATGAAACACGCAAGATAATTTAATATTTGCGCTTGTAATACTTTTTAACATCGTCTTTAATATTACTGAAAACTGTGTCAGCTGAAGTTTACTTGGTATTGCTAGAAACACGTAATGTAACACTTAAATCTTTTCCGAGGTCATGGGTCTTGAAATTACGAGAAATTAATGCGCGAAATGTACAGGTTTTTTCTTTAAAATAAGATGATAACTTAATTTATCTTTAATTTACTTTAAGCGTGGCTCCATTTTTCTAGTAAAAATTCCGCGTCAAAATCACTTGATTGCATTTGAGTAAAATTGCTATGCAGTTTTATTGCAAGAACCATTATAGCATTTAAAATTTGATGTGATGAGTATATAAATCACAAAATTTGTTAAGAAAAATGTTCACATTTCTGAAAATATTCGCATACATTTGCGTATGAAAGTGACCTGATAAAATCTATTTCGGCTTGTCTCATTGATGACTCTGTGTATCGAATATTCGAATATGATGCTGAAAGTTTTCATGCTCGTTATCTGATGCACGTATAATTTCTGGTAACGACATGGTATTTTATATGCAATATTTAGTCATTTTTTTGAAAAATAAAATATGTACATTTGTATAAAATATAAAGATTTAGATGTATGCACTAAAATAGAATAAAAATGTATTTCATATAAAAACAATTTCATAGTGATTATTAAAGGCTATTCCAGCGTTTTATAATAATAAAGCGAGATTAAAACGATATGAATAAAATATCATGCACTTGCAAAATAATTTTAATTAAATTAAAACAGAAATTCAATTTCATTTGTGATTGCCAGAAATTCGAAAAATGTTAAATTTCTTGAAAATACGGACAATTGTCAAGTTTTCAAATTGATCATAAAATCAATATTTTCAATGAGGAGGGAATGTTTTAAGTATCTTGTATATTCATTAGTAAATACCATTGCATTTATTGTGTGAATTATACACGCGGCATTCTCATCCCTGTTCTCCACCTAAACGCGAATGATGTGCTATGAAAACCGTCGGTCGGTGCGAATTCATTTAAATGCCGTATTTAATTCCACATGCCGTATCATAACTATCCCGGCAATAAACATTACACTGGAGTTTCACAGCCATGAACTCGGGTTTGATTCCAAATGAATATTTCTTACGGACTGCAGCGCGTATTTGCAGAACGGCTGCCGATGTTGTTAACGCGTCGCATGAGTGAAATATTAAAACGTTATTTGCGCTTCAGTTTAATCAGACTTCGCACTGACAGGGTTGTTAATATTATATGTGACGGATAACTGGCGGTTTAAATATTCATCGATACATTGCGGTACAAAGTGCTCGTAGTACCGTGAGAAATATAGGGGTAAGTGTCTTTGCGTGGAAATATGTGAGCATGACGAGCAACCATGAACTGCTAATTTTGCGAGTTTTATGTTTAACGTGGCGTACTTCCTACATGAGATGAAGATGCTGAATAAATTCTTCGTGGTAACTTTAAGCCACAAATTGCTTGCATTAAACAACAATGTAGTTAGTAATAGTATCTCATCCTGTTAGATGTGTATTTAACTTATTATCGTTAAATAATAGACTATATACGTCACTTTGTTTTCATGAAATAAATATGTATATATATATATATATATACACACACACACACACACACACACACACACACACACACACACATATATATATATCTATATATATATATATATATATTCTGTATTTTAAAATAATGCATAAAATTATTAATCCATATTTATAGAAATCTTTAATTTTTTTAAACAATATAATTTTTATTCAAGATAATTATATTACTTCAAGAGTACATAATCTTTTTGCAGAAACTTACTCATTTAGCTTACAAAATAAGTGCATTAGAAAGAATTAGTTGAGTATTAACATATGAAGGAACATCAATATTTTTTCATAACTGATACGTTATTATAATGCACTCTTATTATAATGCATTTAAATGAATCTTTTTTATGACGTATATAGTATATATATATACTATATACTATATAAGTCTGAATATTTGATTACCAATAATCGCAATGTAAATGGAGAAAAGAGAAAAAAGAAAAAAGAATTAAAAATTATTATTCAAACTATCGTTTATTCTGAATATTAAGGTTTGAATACATATATCTAACCAGATATCTACACATATTTCCACGGACATTCAATGTTCGTTTCAATCGAATTTTGTTGAATTACTAGGATAACGGATGTGGAACGTAAGGGGGTACAAAAATCGATGTATACCGGTAAAAGTTTCCGTGTCTCGGTCATGGTTTCTGCGGCTCTCGAACGAGAGAAGACGGGACATTCAACGAGAAGCAAGCGAGCCAATTTGACCGACGTCGAAATGTAATTACGAGCAACTTCTGCGGCTCCATCGGGCGCATCGCAACCGAATTCGTTTCGCGTGCACACATTTGCCGTGAGAAAAATCGAAGAAAATAATTACGATTACCTCAATATATCGAGCATGCGGCGCGACGGGGCACATTTCGCGAACTGGACGATAACGAGCACGAGAAACACCGGCACACGCCACCCTTCGTGAATCGCGTTTATAACCCAATACGGGAAAAACGCGTCACGAATAGACTTGGGAATAACAAGTACGGGACGTGTTCTGAAAAGAAAGAATGTTATGAGTAGTTTCATAAAAATAATGTTTGTAATATCCGTAGGAGACATTCCGCACACGTTTATCTTATCCATGTAAATCGAAAAAAGCACTGTATTTTAAATTGCAAATGTAAATAGTAATCGCTATTTTAAAAAAATGTACTTTTAGATAAATTATTTCATTCTATTTCATTTCATTCTGTTGAAACAGAAAAGTGAATAAATGACATTTTTAAAAATAATCTCTGCATGAATTAAAATATGGATACGGTTAAAATATAAATATGGATGCAGTTGTAAATGTTAATGTTTAAAATGCTATGAAAAGTTCAAGTTATATTATAATAAAAATTTGTGCTTCGAATTTTGATAAAAACAATATTATATTAGCTAATTAAAAAATTAAATTAGAAAGAGTTTATTATTTTAGATTCCATTATGAATTATAAAAAAAAGAATAAAGTAAAATTTTTATATATCACTAATTTTAATATAGAATTGCAGAAAAACACTAAGTATCACATATCAAATTAAGTTTTTCGCATTTGAATCTATTATACAGAATTATAAAAAATTCGTCAAATAAATATCTGGCAAATGGTAAATTTTTTCGTTAATAGCACTATATAGTGACGAATCAACTATATATTTTTTCATCGTTATCTTTTGTGGAATGTTCACATGCATGATATTTGCCTAATTGCAAAATATTTTTTTTTTCTTTAACATGATACGATTGAATTTTTTTAGACACCTAAGATTTACATGTTATATCGCAGATGGATATTGACTTCTTTTCTTGATGCACAAAAGTTATAATTAAAGTGAACACAGAAATTATGTGATCAGCACATTGATCGTGGATGTCATTATGCGTGGATGTTATTATGAGTAATGTCGAAAAGTTGCTTCTGTGAGACTTGGATTTAGAGGAATACGAAACTACTATCTCCTTACAAGTTTTCATATCATCGTGCAAATTGTAAATCGATAGTTTTGACTTTGAATTCTGATTCTTCTTGGTATAGTTGATAATAGCTTACGCGCATGCATATTATAAGATGCAGCCCATCATATATCTATTTTGCTAGAAACATCGTCGATACTGATTTATGGTTAGTTTGAGGAGAGAGAATTTATGTAATCAGTATCACAAGCACGTATCCTTTGACTTCAAAGCGATGGAATATTATGGTGTACCACGATATTCTTGGTATAAATTGTGTCGGTTATTGAGTTCCCAAGAATCATGTTTCTGTCACTTATTTCTCTTTTTTATTAATTGTAATAATTAATGCATAGTTTTTTTTATCATTATCTAATCACAAATTTATTTTAGCTTTTCATAGCAATAGTTTTTAAATTGGCTTAATAATCAAAATTAAAATGTATATTTAAAAATTATTAAATAAGTCTGATATAAAAAAATGTAAGTAAAATATGTATATTGAAAAAAGTTTCATATCTCGAAATATAAACCATTTGTTCAAAAAATTTCATTAGGCGAGTATCACCATGCAGGTTCCCGAACGTGCCGTGAATGATAACGATATGAAACATAGTGCTATCGATAGAAAGGCTTTCCATTTGCCAAGGATTTGTTAACCGTTTAATCGTATAGATTTTTTGTAGTCACATTTTGATTAGAGATCAACCGAGAGTGTACTCGGTTGATTGTAAAAAGGAAAACGATTATTCCTTGATGTAAAATCTGATGTTTGTTACAACATTGTACAATTATAGAATTCGTTAAACTATAAAATTTTAACTATAAAATTTTTTTGTAATATTAATAGATTTAATGCCGCATTAATAGAAAAGTAATACAAATAAAAATTAGCATTTTTGAGATACTGAAAAAAAAATTGAAGATTTTCCTAAAGACTAGCATATATTTAAAAAAAAAAACAATATATTTGTCTCTCTCCATTTACCGAGAGAATAAAAGTATTCTCCTTGTGTTTTAATCCAAGTCACAATGATTGTTTAAAGAAAACAGATATTTTTTAAGTTAAATAGTATAAGACAATGTTGTCAGTGTTTAAATAGAAAAACTATCCTAATTTGGAGTTATGCTATTTTAATTAATTTTATTTATAGAAATACATTTTATTTCAAATTGAAGACATTTTGTATTTTTTAAGAAAGAAAATGTTTAAACTGAGGTTGTTTGCAAATCTCAAATTGAGAGTGATGTGATACTTCTCTCCAAATATTAGTAAATTATTTTTGAAATATAACATGGAAAAAACTCTTTGATAAGAAATGAAATTTACGTTATATTAGAGTAGCAATGTGTGGATTTTAAAAACTCATAATATAGTTTTAAAAAATATATTATAATTAAGTATAACATGGAAAGAACGTAAAGTGTATATTCACTGTTTTAATTAAAACATTTCAATTCAGAATTTAAAAAAAGTTGCTAATTTTGTGAAATGTATCACTTTTCTATCAACATGTCGACATACTATGAGATAGTTATTGAGTTTCAAGTTTGTTTTAAATAATAAAAAGTAAAATTATTAATAAATAAATTATGAAAAATAAGAAAACATTTTATATTAAATACATTAATTATATCAATTTCAAGATCTAATGTATATGTATTATATAATCTGATTTAACCTATTCATTCTAAAATAATAGATCTTTATATGTATATATGTGTAAGGTATTATATTTATTATGTATGTGTGTAGCAGTGGAGTTATGATTACTTTGAAATTATTGTATATTGAAAATAGAAACATAATATAAATTATAGTAATGTTCAGAATAATAAAAAAAATTTTTGCATATAAAATAGTTATTAATTCTGTTTATAATTAATAGAACGAACAAAAAAGAATTAATAAGTTATTCATAGTTGCTCCGTTGTCATCGCCTGATATCTCTGAAGTTTTCTCTTCATTTGTTCATTGCATATATATAACACAGCATTTACAAACATAATAATAATTGTACGAACGTATTAATTACCAGACTAAAATGATAAAATAACGTTTTGCACTTTCGATGTTCATACGCAATGACATTTTTGAATTTTCGATAATCACACGCGATAGATACTTTATTATATTGAGGAAGAATAAAATAGTTCTACTCTGACAATCTCATAAATTAATATAACAAACAAAATTTCAAACAGTGAAAAATTTTAATAAGTCACAAATAACATACATAAATGATGAAAATAATAGGTAATATTATAAATAATTAGGTAATTAGAAATACATTTAAATACATTTAAATTTAAACATTCTATTAAGAATGTCATGTCATTCGTGTAAATAAAATAATAATTTATTATTCTCTCACTTCCTGTATACACTTTATATCGAATCCAGCATAAATGAATTAAATTAATGGCGTGAAATACTAGCTTCATTAAATACTCAATATATTTACAATTAATTGCAGAAATTAATTAATCGTATCAACTAATTGTAATTAATTGTTTATAGAAAATAATCGTATACCAAAATAATCAAGGCTATATATCAGTGAGTTTATGAATCTTTGACAAAATATTAAAAGTAATCTGAAATAATTGCTCATATTAAATATTCTACTTCATGCATTTTTAATTAATTTTTAAAACACGATCAATACAACATGGCTTTTTATCACTCAAATGACTCAATTCCATAATTCGTACATTTATTCTGTGTTATTATTTTTAAAATATACTATAATTAAATTACATTTGGAACGAAAGTTTAAAGTATAGGATATATTTGAGTTCAAGCTGAAGAGACAATTATCGCTCGAATGACATAATGATGATTCATATGTAAATGATTTATAATTCTCGCTCGTCGCATAATTTTGTCATTTTCTTCAAAGGAATAAATTGTGTAAAATATTTGAAGAGAGCGAATATTTCAAGAGAACAGTCGTTGCGCTCCAATAAGTTTTTAAGGATTTTTAATCCCGCGAGATAAACTGTAATAATTGGAAAGTATCACGATTTTTAAGTATTTGTGCAAATACGTTTCGAAGAAAAATGAGATGATACAGAGCAACTCATGTTATTATCTAGTTGCTTGCTAGAATTTCGACGCAGGAATGATAGCGTTGCGATTTTATTTACCATAAAAAATATATGCATACGAGGGAGTATTTTAGAATGGAAATACATTATTGAATATCTTAATTGTCGAGAGACTTTACTCTGTTTAATGTGTAAGATACATATGTATACATATATTATTAATAGTAAATTGTTTAACTATTACATAAAAATTTTTTAATTTCTTAATTATTTAATTATTTAATTTTTTTTACTTACTGATTATTTAAATAATTAAATTAATTACTTTATTTTCAAAAACTGTTAAATTTATTATTTGAAGAATACAGATTATTGTTGTTTTATTCAAAAAGTAATTTTTAAAATCTAAGTTTTAAAAATCTGTTGGACATCTATTGATCAAATTCAGTACGTAAATAATTGTTCCCGTTTTTCAAAAAAAAAAAGCTTTAAAACTTATTAAAGTATACATCCGCATATGAGTTTTTTCTCAAGAATCGATTATTGGATTGAGAGGAAAAAAATTTAGACTATTCTTCATTCAAATCATGATTGCAAATATGACGGAATATAAGGAATATGATTCTTAAGATATTTATTAAACCATATCATGTTTAAAAACAATTAAGCAGAAATGTGATTGTAAATACAAGCATAAGACACATCTTATGTATATATTGAAGAAATACATGAAATATCGTTTCATGGAATTGACAATTAATTATTTATATAATGTTACACAAACAAAATAGCAGAACAACCTGCATATTATTACAATCATGCGTAATATCATTTTTATTTTTTCCACAGCGAATGAAAAGCGAACTGGCCAATTAGTAGAATTGTTTCAGAAATTACATGAAAACGCGGTTACCTGTGAATAAATTAAAACATTTCAACTGGCCGTTTGTGTGAGGTGGCCAAGACATACAATAATTGTTCACATAATTAATTCTGTTGCGAACACCCACGTTGAAGTACGACATTCTGAATGATAGAAATATAGTGTGTGGTTGGCCAGTTCAAACGCACGCAGCTCTGCAAAACGATTTCGGACCGATTAACTAGCGGATTCGTGCTTGCCCCGCATTGTCTACGATGAGCGAGAGCTAGAAATGTCGAATTAACGGTGCGCGCGATCGAGGTACTGTTAGTTTAGCTATGCTATCGTATTTGCTTGATTTCCACTGGCCCATGTAACAGAGAAATCCAATACCGGTAATGTTAAAACGTGTAAACACATGTAGCATGAATCTGCGAATGGCAGTGAAACTGATTTGCAAGTACAACTATGAATTATATATTAATGCTTTTATCATAAGGTAAATGACATTGCGTTGTTTCGTTTATTCGATCTACACGTTACATAATCATTACACGAAATTATCATTGCGTCACGAAGTAGTGATGTGAAAATTTTACGATGTATATATATTTGTATGAGTTATATGCATTTGTGAGATACATAAAGGTATGAATTACATATAAAGTATATTTTTATCATAAAAATTAAATTTTTAATTTGTTCTAAATTAAATTAAATCTTTAATTTAATCAAGAGGATTTAATTATCACGGAATAATTATCGCAGAAACAAATAGAAAAATATAAAAAAAGTTTTTCTTTAAAACATGTATTTAAAGCATTTACGTATTAAGTAAATATTAAAATATTTTTACATGCAAATATAACAAAGCAAATAGTAAAGGAAAAACATTGCAAATTATATCAAAGTAATAATGTTAAAAGAACCTGATCGTAATATTTATCTATTTATTTATTCAACTCAATGTAAAAGAATTGAAGAAAATAATAAAAGTTTTTATGAGAATTCGAGAGTTCTTCTCAGAGAAATCGAATAAAATAAGAGAAAAAAATATTTCTTCCTTAAAAAGAATATTTCTTAGAAGGAAGAATATTGCGTAGAAAACTTGAAGATTTTGATATTGAGGAAACAGTCATTAATCTCTAATAATTAAATTTCATTTATAAACGATGAGTTGGATTCAACACGCCAATTACTAAAATGGACACCCGATTGATTGATCGAAATACGCGGATATATGTGTCGACATTGTTCTTGATCACCCAGCTCAGCTATGTGAGCCGCTTGAAGGGTGTTTGGACTGCGAATTCTATCGAGTTCAAATGAGTTGAAACCATTTCCTCATTCGTTGATATCATTTCACAAGTTCCCCTCAGAAAAGCATTTCGCTGAGAAAATGATTTTCTCTCTCTTTATTAATCCTTCGTTGGATATTGGATTGTGTAAATATGTATAATATATTCTTATCAATCTGATTGATTTATATCTGCAGTTATATGAAGTACGATCTATATTATCGCTTCTTTCATATAAACATTTTGATCAATTTGGTATTTAATTTAATTTGATTAATAGATTGTGTTGAAATTTCTACAGATTTCCACAACTTTTTATCATTTTCTTCAACCTTTGATATTAAATATTTTGCTATTGTATAATGTAATTAAAATAATCAATTAGTGATTATAATCAAATGATTATAATAATTTTATATAAGATCATTATAATTAAAAAAAATATTTTTTCTTCAATATTAATCATGTATAGAGTGTGTATGTTTTCAAAAAATAAAAAAGAGATTTCTTCAAAAATCTTTACTGTGATTGCAATCATTGTATAATGAAGTATATAAATTAACTTTTCGGTCAGAATCGTTTAACAAAATGTAATTTTGTCTAATAAGTTTTAGATTACATATTATCTAGAAATTAGTATAACGTAATATTTTTAAATTTTTTTTAAGGGCAAAAAAAAGATATATAAAAATAGATCTAATTTTAACCAAGCAACCGTGAAGTTTCATCTCCTGAGATGGATATTCAATCAGTCAAGCTAGGAGCATCAACTTCCTTCGTTGGATCTAAATAGAAAGCTCCGATAATTTCTCTTATAGAGAAATTATTTGCAAGTTGAAGAAGCTTAGACCTACGTGCAAAGATGATTCGTCGTCGGAAATCTACATCAGTCGAGTCTAAAATTGTTGATTAGTGAATACTGTCCCACTGTCGACAATTAACTTCATCAACAGTCGCCGCGATGATATTACGCACACCTGTATGTCCTCGTGTACATCCTATTGCACATTGATCGGCAATTTTCTATGCGATATATCCGTTCACTTAATCATGTATCTTGTTGGATAATATTCGAGATAAAATTGTACGGATCGTCTCACATTTAATGTATAACATGTTTCGTTTATGCTCTCTTTGATTAATCTGAGGTTGACTTTATCTTACAATTAGTTAAAATGTCAGGACAGATTTTTATTTGTGTTCTTGATGTTATTACAGATATATTTGTAAATTTTGCCAAGCTTGAAGTTGAATTGAGAATGAGATTTTACTGTGTTTGCATCTCTGAAACTAACTTCCTATGAAAACTACACTTCTTAATCATTTATGATCCAACAATATTGATCTTCCACAAAGAGAAGCAAAGCAATTCACATTATTAAAGGAAAGTCAATTCTATCAAAGAGATATGTACAGATGTCTTGAAAGATTTAATACAACCTATATATGTTTTATTATCGATTTCCATTATCTATAAGAATTTTACCGATAAAATTGTGTACTGAATGATATAATTGTTTTGCACGGAAGATTGCATTGCAAGATTCAATCTCTTCTGTGCTGAAAATGCAATTCCGTTTATGATTTTTCTTAGAACTTTTACGAGCTAATTGTGAGATAAAATAGTTAAACGAATTGAGCTTTTATAAAATGCCTTTGAAACATTATTCTGCTAGATTAGGAAATTAAGATATTTAGTTATTTTTATCAAATGGTCATTATTATCAAATTATGATTTCTGTTATTTCTATTGAATTATTTTTTTTACAATAATCAAACACATAAAAGAAGAATTTCTTATATATAATAAGACTTATTTTTCAGATAAAGATTTTGCTACCTTAAGGAATAGTTATCGCTGCAAATAATCGTGTGCTAAAATATGCTAAAATGTATTTTGCTGAACGTGTTTTCTCAATAAAATAATATCGTTATGATGGAATGACATCAACTTGTTACTGTCGCGAACTTTTGCTGAAGCAAATGGTTGCTTATTAACGTGACGAAGTAGCTGTGCTTTCAAGTAATATTATATTGTACTTTCAGCAAGTAATGTTAAAATAAATTACTTATATATTCAATCTACAATATATAATTAAAATACAAAAACAAAAAGATCAATACTTCAACGATATTTAAAAATCTTATTTATCTTCCGTAAAAGAAATTTACCAATATAAACTATAAGAAAGTATAAAAAAACTTAAATTGCAATTTACATAAATTTAACTTATATAATACAAAAGTAACAAATAAAAATAAATTGTTATTCTTTATTCAATCTCAAATAGACTTTACTTCGGAATGATCGAGAGTCGTTTGTTAAGAGAAACTTAGAAAAAGAATGTAGGTAGAATTTTTCTTTTGTTACGAAAAGATCGATGCTGGATGAAAAGATGAAAGGAAATACGAAGAATCTGAAACTCTTTATAATACGCTGTTACATGATGTTTTATATGATCACGTGGTACTTTTTGATGTATGTGCATTACGAGGATATTTTAATATGTATATCTGATATGAATCGTTAACCAATCACGCTTAACTGGAGTCTGCTGACTAAAATTGATTAGTAAACTATTTCACATGAGCGGTAGCCTCATATTTTTCGACGCCTGATGAATTATTCGCGGGAATACATCGGATGATGAATCACGCTACATTTTTTATTTCTGCACAGTGTAGGCCGGATACACGAAACAAATAAATGAGTGTTAATTGCGCTGTATCAATAAAAATGATTGATGGCACTGTCTAAATTTCTGCGTAATCAGAAAATATGTAAGATATTAATAGCTCGAAGAAAAGATCCTTTCAAGGAGAAAAACAAAAATAAAAAATCTTTTAATTATTATTATTTTACAAAAATTAATGATTTATTAAAAGTTTTTATTGAAACATGTGATTGCGTATTACATATTTATTGTTATATTAAATTATTTCTTATTTATAGAATTACAAGTTATTAAAAGCTCGTATAATATATTATTGTATAGTTATAATTATTACGGATTCTTATTTTAATAAAAAATAATTTTATCAAATTATGTATATTTATATTTATTTATACGTATATTCTTTATAATATATTTGTCAAAATATATATAAATTTTTTTTAAATAAAAAGAATAAGGAATTTCGCAATTAAGTCTATAATGAAGTAATACAGCAAACATTTGAATGATTAATACTTTACTAGTATTGGAAAAAAAGAAATATGACAAAAAAGAAATATAATACTACAGTACATATATACAGTTTTAATTCATAAAAGCTTCGATTTTAACCTAGATGGCTTAGCTCCAAAACTGTTATTTTACAAGTAGTAGCACTCTACATCAATTCATTGTCTTTCAACATAAATTAAAAATTTATTTTTATTAATATTTATTATCTAGTTTAATATTAATATTAATATTAATATTAAAAATGGTTAAAAATTTTATTATAAAAATAAATGATTTGAAATACATATGAAATTGTTTTATGGTTTTAATGTGCAAATATATCCTATCATAAATAAAAACGTGTTTACTATACAGTGTAGGTTTTCATTACAGGCGTAAGTCACAAGTTTGTTTCTACTTCCAAGTTGTCGATTGCTTTTTGAAGATTAATATGAATGAAGTGTTGTTTACAGTCTAGAAATCGACTTTAATAGTCAACAAAACGTATTTGAAGTTTATCAAACAACATTTGATCAAAGATCATTTGCACAAATATTAATCGCAACATCACACTTTTTTTCTGATTGAAGTACTCAATAATTTTACGTTTTATTATGAAGTATTCGGCAGCAAAATAGGACAGAATGTCTCGATTTGCTCGTTCCATTTTTATTATTTTCTATTTCGTGCACCACATATTTCCTAGCTGACTATTGCGTGTGCAAATTATTTCACCGCAAATCTGACGAAGAGAAACCATCAGCGAAATCTACGTGGTTGGAAAAAATGTGGGTATATCGCTGATTCTCATCCGAGCGAATGAATGCGCGTCTCGCGGGCGATAAGCGCGGAAAACAGGATTGACGTAAAAGTTTTGCGATATTTCTCTTCGTGTAAATCGCGGGGAATGTGGTACAAGGAGTAGGCGGAAACAAAACGGTCGCGTTGTAAGATGAAAGAAAGGGAAGCTGCTGGGATTGCATAAATTTGCAGACTGATAAAGCTTGAAGTGCCTCGTCTTGTTATACTTGTCCTCGTCCAAATTTATCCTCACACATTCCAAGAGAACAAGCGTTCAAGGCAAGATAGAAATCCAGAAATGAGAATGATAAAATCACAATCGATTTCTTCATTTTAAAGAGCGACGTAATTTAGAATTCGTTAAAAAATATATTTTGTGATAATACGTGTTTGAAATCTAATTTGTAAGTCTAATGATAACTCGCTCAATAAATGTATATATTCATCGTATTAAATCAGATTTATTAAAATTTATTCATTGCGTATTTACTTTTTCTTTATTTTAATTTGTTTTCTTTATTTTTATACGCAAAATTATTTATCAAAATTAAACTTTTCATTTAATATATCTATTTTATTAATATTTAATAAAAATAGTATCTATAAAGATTTTGTTAGACAGTTTACAGATTATATTAATTTAAACTTTTTTTATTCGTACATTCATAAAGTGTTTGTAGTATAATAATTATTTAAATAGTGTAAAAATTATTTTCATGTGCTTCTTACGATTACCAAACCGTAGTGATTTTACTCAAGAGAGTGATTAAGCATGTTTTCTACATCTTGATCTGAAATTAGTGAACGAGGAAGTATGATCTGTGCGATTTCCATGTCAGGTACAAATGGCTGACAGTGTCGTCTTCTATGAAAAATGTGCTTTGCACATGCAATCCTTTAATTATTTTAACCATCTGGGATCTAGACACAGATTGCATTAAGGTTATATCTATATATAAATTTGAGATATGTTTGCGAATAAGCTTTTGTCCACAAATTGTTGTGATATGTTATTATTTTAACATAATACCTTCCTTTTTGTAATATTGTAACAATTATAACTTTATAGTTTAAGTTTAAATAATAAATTGTGTTACTGTTACTATTGCGTGATGCTAGTTAAAAAGTTATGATGCATTTATTTCTCCCAAAGCAGAAGAGAAATCTGATATTCTTGAATAACGTAATAACAGTCGATGCTAATTGGGGTCTCGTTAAGGGACAAAGAAAAATCCTTTTCTTTTATACAATTGCATTGGATTCGTTCTAATCAATTCCGTTTATGAATTATACTCTCTCTATTTTCAGCATTGTTTAATTCATTGTAACGTAAATTAGTAAGTAAAAATCCCAAATAAACATTTCATTATTTTACAGAATCTAATTTTCCTTTACAATTTTTTTCTAAATAGAATAAAGACTTTTTATTGCAAGGCAGTTAAGTGCATTTTATTAAAAGATAGTGAGTATTTTTAAAACGTTTCAGTTTATCATCATTGAATCGTTGAGAGATAATGGTATCGTCATGTAGTCGTGTTATAGTACATTGGAAATGAAGAAAATAATGTGCTGAAAGAAGCGTTGTCAATCTGATAAATATCGCGTGTCACTACTGCACTCATAAATATATATTAAGTTGCACTGTAATGTATACTTCTTTGAATTGCGTTAGTATATGAAAAATATGTTATCGATCGCATTTATAAATAAATGCGTTACATTTTGTTGGAATAGAAAATCGGGATAATGAACCATATAGCAGCAATGTGGTATATTATTTCATCTTTAATTAAATAATGGGATAGTAAAGAAGGGAATTACCATGTATGAAATGTATAATTGTAATGGCAGTGCTCTTTGATGGAAACCATGTACAGTCAATTTCAACATATTACGGTGCAAGCATATTAAATATTATACGCCTATGTGTGTTTGATCTTTCAGTTAAAATTAATTTGATCATCATATGCAATAGTCCACTATGTAAATGATAGATGTTTATAGAACATATGACGTATATATTGTATATATTATTATTGTACATTATATTTAATTTAATATTTAGCTAATTGAACATCGCGTTCTATTGGAAAAATTTTTTTTTTATAAACGCAGCTTTCAGCGTAATAATATAAATCTTATTCTTTCTCGTAAACATCGCGTTTCAATACGTATTGATATGTATTATACAATAGCATGATTGTTATGGGCTTTGAAAGAAAAGATGTAAAACAAATAAAATCATAATATTTTGTTATTATTATTATCGTCAAAATCCTAATTAATTTGTCGCAGAAATAAAATTAAATATCTCTAAACGCGTATAAAATTGTACATCAGCGTAGTTACTATTTTGTCATCATTTATATTTAAATATTATTTATGTTTTTATATATATATATGCAAGTACTAAAAACATTTAAAATAGTTTTGCTTAATGATGATATTTTCATTCGTAAGAAAATGTATTTATTTGAAGTAATGAAAATCGCATTTTTGGTCAGATGAAATTTCAAGTAGAACAAGTAATTCCCTGGCGGTGTGGCGGTTCGTTTGTCGAGGTCAAATGTTTTTAACTCCTAGATTTATGTGTAAAAAAAAATGCTTCATAAATTCTAAAAGGAGGAAAAAAGAATACAAATATAAAAAGATTATTGCAATAATTGTTGCTGTTTAATGTATTACAACATTGTAATATTATTAACGTTATTTCAATGCGATGCATGATAGTATTGACGTCGGAATGCTATTGATCGAGTACAAGGCATGACTGGTAGAAATTAAATTTCTTATGTGGAATCTTAATATGCATATATGTACCACAGAAAACAGTAATTTAGAATGAGATTTTATATAGCGATGATCGGGTCAACCTGCATAACGACGTCTGCGCGTGCACAATAATATGAGTTGCGTTCGCAATTGAAGGAAATCATACGCTTCGCGTTATAATTTATTATACAGAGCTAATAATTAATTTTCTCAAGAACCGTTGCAGCGCAGTTATATGAAAATAAAATATACGCGCGCAAATTATGTCAACTTTTCTTTCTTTCTCTTTCTTTCTTCCTCTTCAGTTATACGCAAGCAATTAAACGACAAATATTGTTCCCTATTCATAGCATTTACACAACTGGCATTGTACGTTTTCTGTAACGGCCACATTTTCTAGGACATAATCATAAATATAAAACATGGAGTCCGCCATGCTACACGCAAAGGGAGGTTTTTTGCGTTTTATTTGTTTGACCTTGACAATACTATCACGGTTATTTGCAAAAAAATATTTATTATCGACAGTAATACTTCGATAAATCTTAAGCAGTGCTTACCATATCAGTAAGGCTTAAACATGCGATACAATATTGCTTGCAATGATAACAATTTTAATCGTTTTACCTGCTATAATATAAAAGATTTGTTTCTTACTTTTCGTATACCTAGTCGTAAATTTTACTTTACTTAATCTACTTTAAGAAAAAGATTTATAAGACATGACCAAATAAAAAGAGAATTTATTTCAAGATTTAATCATAAATTTTAGTATCAAAACTTAAAAACATGTAAGCTTAAAAGAAAATGTTTTCGCGAATATCCGAATATTTAATATTTTTATTTTATTACGATTTTTCAGGATGTCCGAAAGATGACTAGATATTGAGGAGGAGAAGGCGCAGTAGCTTTGAAGGTTGCTGCCGCCTCGGTTTGGTGGAATGGAGATGAACGGCACCGAAAGCAGCCTGAATGGCACCGAGGTCAATCGCACTTCCGCACCGATCTTCACCATCGGCACAGATTTCATCACGCAATGGTAAGAGCGCGGATCTTTTATTCAGAACGAACAGATTGGTACATAACTGCGGAAACGACCATGTGCGAAACTATAAATGGAATATGGCTTTCCACATGTGAGGTAGTCCTTTGGGTTTTTACAAATTTTAGCATATAGACAACAAGCTGCATGGTTACAATTTCTATTTGCATACAGCCATCACACTGATGCGCAGACGTTAGATTATTTTGCGTGTATTAATATAATTTTAATGTAGCAAAATATAGATTGCTGAATTAAAAATTTCCATAAGATGTTGGATTTTAATTATGACACAGTACAATCATGTTTGCGTTAATCTTTCAGGAAATCTGTAATTGTGCTAAAGGCAACGTCATCGAAATTGTATTTGTGGAAGAAATAATAATAAAAGCTAAGCTAAAAAAGATATGTTTAATATTTATATTTATTAGTAATAAAGCTCATAAAATTTAAAAAACAAAAAAATAAAAAGGCTACGAGCTATATTTATTTTAAACATTAAATTTATTTTTTGTTTTTCTCTTATACAAAATTTTTATTTAACATTATTATAAAAGTAGGGTACGGAAACTAGTTTTTATACTTCTTGCATGCTTTTTCGTGGCTACAACGGATTGCTCTCAAATCCTTTTTGTTGACGTGTACTTGCACTGTGTAATCATTCGCTCCATCGATCTTTAACATCCCCAAAGGATTTTGTGCTACGGGAAATAGGATAGACAGATCGATGGCACAAAGACAATATTAATAAGATAATAGTAACTGACGTTATTAATTGGTTCACCGATTTATTGTACATTCTCTGTATTGTATACATATATATATTAAGAGAATAATGTAAATTTATTTATTTATATATATAATATAGATATAAATCACGAAGTAACCTTAATCTTGTCCTAAAAAATCAAGATAACGTATATATTAAAATTATTTATTGACTTATATATATTAGCAAATACATTATTCTCTTGTAAATAACATTAATCATTTAATTTTTCAAAAATATAACAATTATAATAGCGTCAACTTTGCAATGGATATATTACATACTTAATAAATTTTTGTTATAATTTATTTGTTTTAATAAAGATGCGTGTCTTTTATTCCTCACGTAGCGCAATCACATATCAGTTGCCGTAATCAAATCTTATGAGATAATGGTAGTCCATTTAACGTAAATGCACGGCCATCTGATTAGATTTGTGAGACTGTCCTCGCGAAAGAGCACGAGAATGAGAGGTTTGTTACTGTAAACGCATTTAAACGCGTTTAGATGAGTGATTCATCATTTGGCGGAATGACCTTCTTGAATTCCAAGCGACTTTGCCAAGTTGCCGTTACCTCTCTGGGACTGTTCATTATCGAGGGGTAATAACATCACGCGGCGCTTCTTATACAGTCAACGGTCACCGTTTGTGTTCCCTACTTCGTTGGGAATATCAAGGCTAAAGGAAATGAACTTTCATTAGGGACAAAATTGAAGTAAAAAAATTCCCTCGAGAAGTCACCCTCTTCTCAAGGCAAGATTTTTCTTCGAGTTCTTTCCCATTTTAATCACGTCGAATAGCCAAATGATCATCATGAATTCTTAAAATTGTTAAAATTATTTTTTTATACAATTTACATAATAATTTGCATAATAATTAAAATTTATTAAAATTCCTGAAATAATCAGTTTCTATAACTTTATCTATATATTTAACTTAAAAATATATTTAACTTAAATTAAAGTTAGAAATTCTTCTTAATCGTGATGTAGAAATACTTTAAAATAGGCCTGTCCAATTTGAGCTCCGGAGCCAAAACGCAAAGCCATCGACGCAAAAAAATTCAGTGAGTGTGAGTAAGATTTCGGGGACGCGGAGATCCGATTGACACTTTATAGTCCCCGAAATCTTACCCGCGTTGAATTCTTTTTTGTGTCGATGGCTTTGCGTTTTGGCTCCGGAGCTCAAATTGGACAGGCCTGCTTTAAGATGTATTAACAAAAAAGAGATATTTATTGTTCTATTTCATAATTATAAGTACGAGTTGCGTACCTACTTTCGAAAACTATCGCGAAAAATATGTTAAATATCTGCAATTCATTCTTTTTTTCATCTTTTTCTACAATCTGAATTTTTGAAATTATTAAAGATCATTTAATTTATAATGTTATATATTGTTAGTTTCCTTGAATGCATAAATACGTTTGACGTGATGACATTTCAAGACAAGCAACGATTGGTACAACAGCCATTTGTACACATCATAATCGACATTTTACGCAAAGTCGATTTACACGATCGAACTTTCATCACCGTATGCACCGCGTTTATACAATAGTTTGAAATAGTCTATATAGTTACCGCGTGCATATGATAGCAGAGGTATTTGCGGAGCTGACGGATAAAACTCGCATAAACCAATCCGGGCCAAATTGCATCCTTGACCTAGCAGGGCCACGATAATCTGGCAATGCGACGGGGTGAAGCACGCAGCTAAGTTAGTTGATGGGCTACTTGGCCGAATACGTCAGGCACGATTGTATGAACGTCGTTATTTAACGAAAGAAAAAGTCGTGCAACGACATGGAATCACGCAAGCAATGTCGAACGGCTTGTTGGCGCGCACGCGATTGAGGTGAAAATTTCGAATGTTGCGTGAGCCAACAACGTCGACCACGGCAAAAGTCGTTCACTAGAGCAGATTCAATGTATGTCACAGCATACGCGAAATCTTCGCGTCAATTGAGAGGGAATGCTTTACTTAAGACGGAAGGAAATATGATAGATAGCGTTCTAATTTGTAGAGTGAAATAGATTTTAATTAATGTGTAATTAATGTAAAATTTTAATTGTACACAGTATTGATAGTAAATTAGAAAAGAATTGATAAAATTTTGTTTAAAAGATAGATGACAATATTTACTATTTTTAAATCAGTATATTTATAATTATGTAACATCTATTATATTATATATACATATATATAGTATATTATATATACGTTAACATACATATATCAATATAAGTTTTGTCAATGTAAAGTTAACATACGTCAATGTAACATTTGCAATATTTAATAACCTCATCATAGTAAACGGATCGAAATCGAAAATGCTTTTATATACATAAAACGGATATATTATGAAGTTTGTGACATGTTGGGTTACATTTCCCGGAAATATCGATTTCCATCGTAACTGGTCGAAATGACAGACTGATATTTTGTACCTTTTTTGTAACGCGAAATGTAACGTAAGAACAATTCTTCTGTTATTATCTACATTTATTAATTCCCTTTATGATAAAATTCAATTGATCTCTATCTGAATGCCTATTATTTTAAGATTGAAATAATCTATGTGTCTTATACTTTTCATTTTATTGATTTGATATTGAATGTATTGTATTAAATAAACATTAATTTCTAATTAATAATTTAATAATGTTTGAAATAAATAGCAATATAAAGACGTAGAAAAAAACCTATAAATTGATTAAAAGTAGAATCTAGCACTGTCATCTAGATTTTTGCTAGTTTTGTTCTAATTTAATTTGTTATAAAATTAATATTTTACGTTATATTAAAAATAGTATTTTACGTAAACCATATAATCTAAACATAATGATTCTTTGCAACATTTAGCATTATTTTAGCATTAATGATAAAATAAACATGCATTAAATAATAAATCTATAAATAACTGGAATTGGTCAATATTATTGCAGAAAAATTTAACAAAATATAAGAAAGAGAGAGAAGGAAAAAACGGCTTTGAGAGATACAGTAGGTAAAATATAGCGAGTCGATGGCATTCGGTATTCCTATCTTTTAGCGCGACGACGTTGCATGTTAAAATGGAACAGAGCCATTAAATGAATCGACTGTTGCATCCAACACGAGGCGGATGCTATTGTTTCGTTTAACTGTGTGAATGACACTCTGTAAAAGCGCGACTGGTAATGTACCGTCTAACTAGATGATGCATGCGATTAACACTGCGCTATTATAATGCGGCGATCAATTGTCGTATTACTTTCTGTTCCCTAAGGAATTCTAGTTATCCTGGTTGAGAGAGAAGAGGGTCGTTCATTCTATTTTTATTTTGTTTTGATTCTTCATGCGAAATATACAACATTATTAGAATTCTCGAAATAACACTTTTACTTTATATAAATATGATTTTCTTTCCTCTCTCTCTCTCCC
>NW_012130073.1:4482426-4483609 GCF_000143395.1 Atta cephalotes
TTCTCTCTCTCTCCTCCTCTCTCTCTCTCTCTCTCTCTCTCTCTCTGTCTTTATTTCCTCAATTTATTATATGAAAAGAATTGTATATAAATTGTTTATAAATCGCTTATCATTTCTAAATCAAGCTTATAGAAGAATAAATTTGAGTTAAATTCTGCAATAAATAATAAAAATAAAGAGTTTACCTTTCTGAAGTGATTTGACAATATACACTATAAAATTATATCCAATACTTTAAAGTTTAATTGTTTTATATGATTCTCTCGCGCATTTCCAATTGCCCAAACGTTAAGCCAACGTGTAACGAATTATCTTCGTCGTTTCCCAGTTTTGTGTATCAGAACTGACGCACGATTACAGCATATGCAGAGAACAAATAAAATAGATCGAGCAACGGGAACGACACTGGAGCACATTGTGATGACACACATGGAATATTGATTCTCGAATTTTCATTGCTATGCTGGAGAGAACCGAGAGAAAAATGCATTCTTCGTATGCTGGAATGAAGCTTTCGTACGGCTTTCGTATCGCGTATTTTTGCTTTTTCTAGCGAGATAGACAACATCTAAAATTGTGAGATTCAATTTATCTACATATTCTCGATTGTGCATACAAATCTTAGAAAATGTACAGAGAGTAGCCATTTTTATATGCAATGCGCAACGTATTATTGTGAAAATAAAGTTATTTGTTCTCAACTTTTTTACAGATGAGACAAATATTTTTTACTCAAAAACTTTAATACATGGCGGTTTATAATCTAAAGTCCACTTAGCATGTAAAAACTTTTCTAGCAAGAAGCACTTCCTACTTGCGACTAACAAGAGACTTGTAGCAGAAAATTACAAGAGAAAATCTTCTATTTTACTCACGAACACTTTGAAAGTTTGTTGGTGCGATTCATAAACATCCTATACTATAATATCATGTGCGATATTAGATATGTATATGCTACATATCCGCGGAATGTAATGGGAAATCGATAGCATGTCAGACCTGTGTGAAAAACTATGTCTTCAAAGGCTATCTTTTATAATATTTTTAGAGATAGGGATATACTTACCAACATATTTAGTTTGTTGAGTAAACGATGAAGGACATTACTTTAATATAAAGAAAAAAGCGTTAATCAGAGAGAGAGAGAGAGAGAGAGAGAGAGAGGAGGGAGGGGGAGGGGGAG
>NW_012130073.1:4485321-4503612 GCF_000143395.1 Atta cephalotes
ACTTGCGAATTTTTATATCTATGACGCAAGTGTATAAATGGCACGAATATCTTTATAACACTTTAGATGTTTTATTTTACAATTTTAAAAGAATAGAATGTTAAAAAATTCTGTATGTTAATGAAAATATTCATAGCTTCATTATTTTAGCAACCACGTTTAATATTATGAATATAGTATTTAATAATTTATAAGCATCATAAGACTGTTAAGTTAGGCTCTTAAGTTTTAAATCTTATCTAACAAATTATAAGATGGATGCATTACAACAGCATTTTTTTTCAATTGTTGTTTCAGTTTCTTTGTTGGATGCTGGAATAGGTAAACTAAATAGAAGAAGATGCGTCACGATTTCAATTAGTGATACTTGATTTATAATGAAAAAAAAAAACTTGATGGAAGGCGTTGCAGATGTCATCGTTGATAGAAAATGAAATGAGTTTTTCAAGCAAAAAGTATGTTAGAGCTCATTAACTCGATTAGTGAATGTTCCCTGCATCATTGCCTCATGTTCATCGTTTGAATATGGCATTGCAGTTTCTCGCGAAATTAAATCTAGGCATGCTAGGTCCACTATGCCTACCGCTTAATTAGTATTGAGAACTTATAATTTCATATCGTATATATATCTTCATGGCATATGTACATCATACTCAAAATTAGATATACTCAGTTTTGATTTTTAATGCGCGTTATTTTAAATTTAATAAGGTAGAGTGCATCAGCACAATGTGCATATAAATTAATGAGTATTCATTTCCATTCAATTCCATTAACTGTACGGAATCATAGAGGATATCGAGGTTCATCTTACGATTTGCTATAATGTTTTTAGTTAAATTCTGATCATAATTCAATCATAAAGAACGACTTTTATCGGAATGATGTTTAAATAGAATTTGAATTAGATGTATAACTTGATAAATATAGTATTTTGATAACATGATAAATATTTTGTACACAAAGCCAATTTTAGCTGTTTCATTTATCGAACTTATCAATCACGCTGAGGCTGTCGAATGTATATTCAGGAGGTTGATATCATTTGATTTTTTTCAAATATTCCTAAATGACCATTTCTCTCTTATCATGTTCCGAAAATGGACATTACGTTAACCGATGATGTATTATATTAACTCGCTTACAAATTATCATATTTTAATAGCTCTCATCAAAATAGAAACCTATTTCTTTCATAATCACACTGAAAAAAATGTAGCTTATAATTTAAAGATTGTATTCAAAGGAAAAAAATTCTATCTAATTATCAAAGAATTTAAAAACAGAATATAGTAAAAAAAATAGAAGATATAAGCTATTTGATAAGATTTTATTGTTTTTTCATGATTGAAAATTTCGAGAGATAAAAAAAATATTGCAATAATGAAAATCAGAATAACTTGTATAATTTGAAGTTGAGCCTTGAAAATTCTGATACGGTGCCGTACAGTCTAGTACGTACCTGCGCGATTTCCGACTGAAAGGACAAGACTGGTTAGGTGGCGTGTAATTGGTGGAAATTAATAGATAACTCCCTTGTTCGTCGCGTCGGTTTCATAAAGGATACGTATCCCGCGCGTGTAGTTTTGCAGCACGGAACATTTCATCTTAGCAATGTCACCATAATGTTACTCGCTGGTCGCATCTTTGCATCTTTGTGGTCAATTGCGTTGCGATGAAATATGAAGGAAATTAATGTATTGCGTACATAAGCATTTTCATAATTTTTAAAAAGTTTGTAGAGTAAACGAATAAAGATATTTTTTCAATTATTTTTATAAAATAGTTAACGTTTCTACTAAAACTTACGCAATCATTGACAGTTCATAGATCAGTATTTAATTTGATTTGACAATCAAGATGTAATATTATATTCATTTTTGTTGAAAAATATTTAGACCGACATCTGTAATTTTTTAAAATAATATTAACAGTCGAAAGTTTTTCATATGTAATCTTCGATGGTAACTTCCGTGTAAAGATTTTTCCCGTGTAAAGAAGGCTCAAGACTCGAAGTTAATATGTTCGTTCAAAATGGTTATATTGAAATTTATGATGATCGACGAGATGATCTCAAATATATCGTTCATTCAAGTATAACATTCAATCTAGATATATCGTTTCAAAAATTAATCCAATGCTTGAATCTACAGCTTCCTTAGCTTCTAGTGGTCCGACGCTCCTTCTCTGCAATTTTAATCCACCGTTTTATAGGCTCCGGTAGTTCATAATAGCAGCGTATTAAAGTTCTTATCGGAATCCTATTATGTAGATAATAGGGTCTTTTGTTTATCAAGCTGATGTGGAGCGATATTTATCGAGAAAGGAGTAAATTATAAGCTGCCGGCATTTCCAAAAACGGTCTATCTTTTTGAGCCATTCAACGACAATCTTATTTCTCTTTGTTATTTTGTAATTATTGTTAAAGATAAATATGCGAGATTTATGTTGCTAAGTCAGCATTGAAGTCAATCTCGCGGCAGTATCGCGATTAATGGAAAAAGTTTACGTTCTGTCACCGGAAGTAAAATTCGGGTTTTTCATTTCGCGCGAGTATACTATTGAACATAGTATATAGATCCATAACAGTTGCGGCAAAGTTGCATAAGTATAGCGCGATTGCTGTGACGACGATGTAACCACAGGGGTTTACGATTTGCTTTTCGAGCGCTATTGGGTTGGTTTATCCGGCGGTTTCAGTACCACGCCGAAGGCGATCGTGCGCGCGCGCGCGCACGTACGTCAGCAAGAGTTATTAAATAGATTCGTTCCATTCCCTCGCGGCGATCGAGATTCCCCTTCGCAGTCTGCTACATCACCGCAGCAACGCTATCATCCTACGATGTCGTAACACGTTTGCCGCCGTAACGTATCCTACCCATATTTATAGAGCCGCGTTCGCTATCAGCTAAAGTGTAAATCTGATTTGATCTCTAATCCCCATATTAAGCTTCCGCTTAATAATCAACTAGCATCACAAGATACGAATTATTGTTTCGCTCTAGATACGTCGGCAAATGTGATACGTGTTATATATACGACGGCTTTTGGCTAAAGCTTTCGATGAAGAAATAAAATCATCGTATCTTCTTGGATAATTTTTTAAACAAGAAGAAAGATTTTGTCACGGAAGATTTTATACAAAATCCAGTTACAGTTAATTACATTTTAGCGTGTATTGTCAGAAGTTCAGTCCAATATTACGAAATCTGTGTAAAGGAAGAAACTTTGGTAAAGTAGAGAGATCTTCAGCGTCTCTTGAGAAGACCTGTTTCTCTTTATTGTTATAAAGTGTAATTTTGTGGGAACTGTACAAAGTTCTACCACTTTAATCGGCGAACTTACGTACATCTTCTGTTAGTGCGACTTAATGAGAAAGTAAACAGCGAACAAGAACAAAATAGAAGTGTAAAGAAGAAATGTATGTTTGAAGAAAAGTGATATAATATCATCGCGAATATTTGTATTATATAAAAATTTCTCTAAAAATAACGGATCATAAAGCACAAACAAATAAGATAGTTTATTACGTAAATATTTAATTAATTCAATTAATTGACAAAATTAGAGCAGTTAATATGTCATGTCATTATTATCATATCATATTAATCTCAATATCTCAATATATTTTCGTCAATAAAGGATTTAAATTATGTTTAGAGAAATTATAGATATACGTAATTGTGCAATATACAAAAAATAATGCGATTGCGATTATACGAATAAAACTTTTATTTTATAATTTCATTTTAGAAGATATTTTTCCTTTAAACAATTTGCGTTCATGTCTTTTTCGTCTATTGTATTATTTGATATGTACACTGCAAATATGTATCTGCAAGTATATAAATTATATTAAAAAGTATCTTCTGTTATATTAAAAGAATTCTAAGAGATCAAATGACTTTTAAAAGAGAAAAGCCATTTTTTTCCGAGAAGAAGATAAAAGTGTAGTACACGCCAGGAAATCAGCGTTCTTTTTCTGTTCATGCATTTTATGATCATCATTCCTTTATATTACGCATAAAATGGCTTGATTCTCGCTATATATCTATGTGTTCTCTCTTCAAAATTGATTTAAAGTTGCTTCGACCTTGAAGAGGAGGATTTAAAGAAAATCATATCACTTGAAGATGCACTGTTGAGAGGAACTAACGTTATCTGCTCCAATATTACCCTGCAGCTATGGGTTATGTATTTTGGCGAGGAGGGTGAGAGAGTCTTTTGAAATGTTCCATTCAGTAGCCGGGCAGGAAAATAAAAATAAGATTTCCTTCAGAGGCGATTGCAAACATATGGCGAAGAAAACTTGTAACATGGAACCATAAATGCGATGCTGTTGTCGATCTTCAAGGATGAATTATCAGTAGCTAAAAGATCATGTTAATAAAAACAGTGATTTTTTTTGTTAGATAAAAAGTTATTTTCAGAAAAATTATTATAACAACACAAGGTGTACTAGATATTTTAAATTTAAAGTTTTTCAATATTAATGAATCATATTGCTCGATAAAGTATTTACTACTCGATAAAGTATTTTACTAATTTTCAGCAAGTTTTAGCTATCTTGTAATTATAAATGAACGCATACTCTGTTACAATAAAGTTTTATTAAAAAAATTAGATAAAGGATATAGTCCGTTATTTATATTCTCGAATCTCTAAATTGCTTAAATCAAAAATCTCTATGATTGTATATTTTATATTCTTGTTGTGAATCAGTTCGATTTGACAAATAACGAATCTGGGTTGGTTCGTCGAGTCTCTCTCGCTTGCTGCTGCAATATTTACGATACACTGGAACGACGCCGACGGAGTACTTGTTGCCGTCGCTCGCCGTCATTCCTGCTCCGCTATCTCCTTGTAATTTTTCCCCGCTTACAACACGGTCCAACTTTTTATTTGCTCCTCTCTTTCAGTCGCCCTCTCAGCCTTTCTCCTTCCAGTGCGGCCCTTCCATCCGTCCGTATGATCATGCCATTCCACGGCGATGATCCTCTGCTCACCAAGGCTTGTATAGCTTCCACCCTTTGCCACCCTCTCTCGGCATATGTACACAGACGAAACCTGCTCGCGCACATCTAAAAGGGACATGCACACAACACATTCTGTCACTGAGCGCTATTGCGCCATGGTGTTAACGAATGTCCACGCGATTCGATACACCGGCTCAGTGTCCATTCGACTGGCAAGATACTGGCGTGTAGCTGGTGCGGGCTGACAAGTCACACTCAACGAATGTAGCGGGGACAATGGATTGCATGAATAAAATGGAGCAAATGTTTTTGTTTTTTTTTACCTAGCAAGAATTCGAAGAATATGACGTAAAAATGTAACTATGTTCAAAGTTACATAGCCGAAAGAATTGTTTCTACAAGTAAAAAGTCTTAGAAAATGTTATAAAACAATATAAACAATCAAAATTATATATATTTTAATGTAATAAGATTTTCTTTATAGATTTTTCAAATTATACAAGTTAATTGAATATTCACTAAATCTATTGCTTTTTTAACAACTGGGTTACATTTAATTAATGCTGTAGATTTAATATTTATTCCTTTTGTTATTTTATTGTTTCTCTATTTTCTTGATAAAATCATAATCGTAATAATGTAATACTCTATATACATTTTAATTTATATATGCGTTTTTTTAATAAATACTTTGGATATATTAAACGCATATGAATATAAATTACATATTGATTGTACATTTTTATAATAATGTTGGATACATACACTATTGTCTGCTTGATATAAAGTAGATATTTTTAGCGTTAATAAAGCGAAGCTTCGTGTGTGAAGGTTCAGGAGGGATATCCTTCTGACGAGCTGAATCCCCTTCGTGAGTCTTACAATCCACTTGCGTGTCTCTTCTTGTAACGCCCTTTGCCTTTTTCTTGCTTTTTTCCTCCCTTGTGATTAAAAAAAAACTTTCTGAAATGTTGATACTACGTGCTTATGCAAATGACAGGAAGTAGTAGTGCTGTAATTTACGTCATTTTACATTAGATCGAATTAACTCGTGCAGTTAGAGAGAGGATGTGAACGCGAACATTGGTTACAAGTTTCTTCATTATATCGTACAATTTAAGCTGGAAAATCAGTTTGTAACTCGATTTCGTGAAATTACTGAAAATACTTTTTTTGTTCACAATTTAACTTGTTAAAACGGACATGTTTTTCGCAAAATAAGAAACTCTATATGTGCTATATTGTATAATATATTACATAATAATTATAATAACAATAATTTATTAATGAAACAAATTTTATATAATTTCATATAATTCTTAATTGAGATTATTAATTGCCACATACTGAATTATTAATTTTCAAAAAAATAATAAAACTAATGATACAATTTTCCAAATGTTATTTTTTTCTACGATCTTGTTTCTATTTATTCATGCAAACATTCCATATTATAACTGACAAAGTTTGTAACTATGATATACACGTATGTTAACAAACTTTCTTTCGCCGAATAAAAATTTTGCTTTCCATTATTATAAAATTTTTTCCTCGATTCTTCTTAACCAAATGACTGTACTTTCAGATAATTACAAGTGTCGATCTTTTTTTTACGAACGTTTCACAATATAGTAGCATAAGATAGAAATACAGTTCTAATAACAAGGACAAGTATTTACGGATGATTTTACGGTAGAGATACACAAGAAGGATGCTCACGAATAACGAGAACAAGTATTTACTCTTGGGAAACAAAGAATCTCGTAACTCATTCTTTATTCTCTCGCGGTTCTTCAGTTACTCTTGGAGATCTGCCATATAATAATGTTAACTGTGTAAGATTCATCAATTTTGTAAAATTCTGAAAGTAGAGCTATGTGTGTATTAAAAGAACCGCGTTCGTAAATTTCCATATTTATGAAAGTAAAAATTACTATGTTTGTATAATCTACATGCACAATCTAGAGGAATACATGGTTATCGATTACAACATTCTTATAACATTTATTTCATATTGAGTGAGATTGATAATTAATACTGCGATCGAAAGCGATTATAATTTTTATATATCTTATCTATATAATATTTCCACTATTATTTTTGTTTACATTGATAATGATCCAAATCAGGAATCAAAACGTTTGTTTTGTTTTGTATTATCGACAAATTAAAGTTTTATATTTTAATTATATGACATGTTTATTTATTAACGATTTCAAATTTTAATTTATAACGATTAATTTTAGGCTCGTAGCCCTTTGTCTTTTTTAAATTTATTGAGTCTTATTTTATAGTTTAAAAATTACTAATTTTAATATAATTTTAATATATAGTATAAATATAATAATAAATCGTATTAATTTTGATAAATTATAAATAACAATCTCACTTTGAAACATATAAATTTGTATATACATAATTTAAATTTATAAACTCGTAATTGTTTTATAAAAACAATCTGGTTATCAATGTCGTTTTAAATTCAATAAAGTTGAATAAAAAATTAACGTGAATTAAATGACTTATATTTGTAAATATAAAATAATACTAGAAGTACAATTATGATATAATGTAAGGAAAAATATATTCACTATTCACATTATACGGATCGTGCAAAAAATTACCCATTGTATCAATATGCTCTATGGTGACATAATGCTTGTCGACGTTGAATGCCGAGAATTTCTTTGACGTCGAAGAAAGCACGAAAATCGAGGGTGTATCATGTACTCAAACGCTTTATCCTTCATGAGAACTTCAGTGCAGCTGAACTTTAGACGCGATAATCTGTGACTCGTGTTTTCCTCACTAAAATGACTTGCTAAGCTGGAGTTAGATTTCTCATTCAATCTTATAATAGAATATCCGGAACTGCATTGGCAGCTCATGTATGAAATGTTTGCGTTATTTTAGCATCTGTCAGATTGAATTGTTATTATATATTACATATTTACAAATATTACATAATCAGCTTGTATTTCGAATAACATTATACAAGACAGAGTTTATAATTTTTATAATTTATAAGTTTAGAGTTTCTATAATTTATAAAAGAATTACAAATTTGATGAAAGTAATAATTAATGACATTAAAAACAATGTATCTCAAAAATAAAAAGATAAATATGTAAAGTATCAATTTCTATTGTTTGTTAATATGGATATTTAATGTTCTTTAGTTTTTATTACGAAAACGCGCGCTGCACAAAAGTGAATAAAGGACAATAGCGTTTGATTCGCTTTGAAATGGTGCAATATCGATAAGAATTGTTTGATAGCTTCGATTCAAGCTATTCAGTCTTTGAATTACTAAAAGGAGGACTATTATCCGTAATTTCAGATCATGTGGAATTCCAATTGACTACGTGAATAATTTAAAAATGGTTTGGTTCACTCTCTTTAAGGTGTACCCTGTCGCTTTTTGCCTACCGGTGATGAGACTAGCGCGGAGGTTGAATGTGGTCCCATTCATGCTTATTTCAAGCTCATTGTGCTCCTGGTGTATTCAGCGCCTTTGACTCGTTTCTCGTGTCGCCACTGTAGGGACGCTCCAGAGAGTAGGACTGTACATGTCGCTGTGTAGAGAATCAGGAAATACCGGTGTCACATTTTCTTCGATGGTAACAAACATGCAGCTACGACGAAGGAATAGGAACATTGTGATTCATCGAACTATCGAACTTCTCTTTATGCGTAAAATGTAATTTACACGTGTGGATAGAAATAGCAGTCGAATACAAATGGAATTAATCCGTAATTTCATCTCTCGACTGTAATTACGTAAATGCTTAGTGCTTTATTTGTACGCATATTATTAGCCTAGATTTACTCTATTGTTACAGCGAATTTACGTAGAAAAATTTAGAGGTGACGGTATCTCATGCAAGCGTTATTTTATTTTCATAAAGCCGTATTCGTGTTACTTTATACTAATTAGTGAATTTACCGTAATGGATTTTTCATTCACCCACACATTGATATTCAGATTCTCCGTTTTTCGTGTTTTATGATTCATAATAAAAAAATTCTCCATTGTTCTTAGGAAGCTGAAGAGACAACGGGAGCGTCTATGTCGATTCGTGTATAATCAGATTTTGAGGGCAGAATGTACCCAGCTAAATGGAACATGGCCTGACCCGGATGATCCGCGCTGGAACAGCGGTGAATACGCGGAACTTTTGCCCGACTGGTTCCCGACAAACGCGACAAATACCTCGACTTTCGGAAACGCAACGACCTCCTCGACATCGGGTAATGTAATTGAAATTAAGGTACAATTACGCGACTTGATAGAGCAAGTATTCAAGTATTAAAAACTAACAATTGCGAAGACTCATATTTTATTTATATTTAAATATTACGAAGTAATTGATTATAAAAAATTGAGAATATATTCTATTGCGTTTCATATTTATTAATATGAAATCATATAATTGTTTTAATTTCTTTAAATTATGCAATAATATTTTAATGCAAGTACATTATTAAATCCGTTGAAATTATAAATTGCCCTTAAAATTATAATTGCCGAATTATAAACATTTCCATATTAAAATCATATCGCGTGTTTCATTTGCTGATAAAACCGAATGTAATAATGTTAACGTAAGCTTTACGTTTACCAAACAGAATCTCTAGTGCCCGTTTTGCCACCATTTACGCTCTGGCAGACCATACTGATTGCTATCTGCTTGGCGATATGCATACTGCTAACTATCGGTGGTAATATCCTCGTTCTTCTGGCATTTATCGTAGATAAAGCCATCAGGCAACCGAGCAACTATTTCATTGCATCATTAGCTGCCACTGATATGCTTATCGGTAAGTCCTATAAAATTTCCGTATTTCATTTTCGCCTTTCCTTACTATAAAAGTTGAATCGTAAAAATGATTCCACGATGTAATCGTGGTGATCTGTTTGGAATATCTAATATAAATCGTGTCGTTGACAACGCGATATGTCAAAAGCAAAAGATTTATAAAGGCAATTTTGTTGAAAATTATCATATTTTTTATAATTAGATAAATATTTCTATAAATTCGTATATTTATAAATAAAATTTGGAAAGTTATTAATAGTTAATTTTATTATAATTATTATAAATGACGATAGTTGCTTAATAATTTTGTAATTTTTAATATCATAGTAATTACTTCATCGAAAAGATTTATCAATAGTTCTTAAGAGATCTATAGTTTTTCAGAATGATATTAAACATAGTTGATATTAATTATATCTTATGACTTCCATAGAAATTATTGTTAAAGCGTTATTAATTATAAAATATATAAATATCGCAGCAAAAGAATACATTTTTATATCGAAATATTAAAATTGTCATTAATTTTGTTAATTATCGTTCATCACCAATTTCAATTTTAAATTTAATTACAATATGATTTGTAGCACGTCGTGTTTCGATTCGCTTCCTTTGATAGGATGTTTGGGCATAGCTTTACGACCGTTTGATAGTATTTCTAATGCAAATTTCTCAGTTATGAACAGATCCCGATGCATTCATCGTGATGATAATCATATGAGATGTGTAATTTGGTTATCGTGAGGTCTGTCTGAATGCAGAATACGAGTAATCAGATACACGTGGCAACAGAAACCGACTATACAAGTAACGACGTAATTGTTGTGCAGGCACCGTGTCGATGCCGTTCTACACAGTCTACGTGTTAATGGGATATTGGAATCTAGGACCTCTCCTCTGCGATCTATGGCTGTCAGTGGACTATACGGTATGCCTTGTGTCTCAGTACACTGTTCTGCTGATCACGATCGATCGCTTCTGTTCGGTGAAGATAGCCGCGCAGTATCGCAGTTGGCGGACGGAGCAGCGTGTAATCTGGATGGTGACCATCACCTGGATCATACCTGCGCTATTGTTTTTCATTAGCATCTTCGGTTGGGAGCATTTTATTGGTTACAGAGACCTACATCCGGGCCAGTGCGCCGTACAGTTCCTCAAAGATCCGGTATTCAATACCGCGTTAATAATAGGATATTATTGGACGACGTTGATCGTTCTGTTCATCCTTTATGGCGGTATATACAAAACCGCTTATGACATGCAGAAGAAAAGCGAGGCCAAGCAGCGTAAGATGCAATCGATGGTCGCGTTGAGCGCCGGCGCGATGTCCGGTATGGCCGGTCGCGCTGCTGGTATAGGTATTTCTAAAACACAGAGTACTTTGCTGAGTCAGGACAAACCGAAGATCGGAACTACGTCAATAGATGATAGTGTTATTGGCATGGACGCGACGACTACACAAAAAATGATCTCAAAAACTGATGGCGCATTGCTGCCGGATTCAAGCAAAAACATTTCGAATATCACGGTGATGGAAACTGAGAAATCCGAACGCTCCAGTAGCCCTGCTTTCGACTCCGACGAGGAAAGTACCATCGGTACCTCACAGCCAGTTAATATCAGAAAGCGGTCTTCGCTGGCGGGTCTAGTAGCCCAATCCGGTGCTCTTCAAGTTTTCGCCACCAACGGACGCCTGAACGGCATTGTACCGATCAAAGTTGAGCTGAGTGTGCCAACGGCGAAGAAACTTTTGCCGACGAGTCCTACGCGCGACACGTCGACGCAGAAAGCTCAAACACTGCCGAAGATACAGGAGCTTAGTCTTCTAGACACCGATAATCCCGCCGAGCCCGACAAGTCCAGCAGCCGAACATTGACGCCAGAACAATCCTTAAAATCAAATGATGCCGATGGCAATCTACAATCAATTATCTCGATCGAGGTGACACCACCCACTCAACTTAAGCGAACGTCGATTAGTAACAGTCAACAGAACATTATACCGCCGCCTATGCAGTTTCAAAGTAGTCCGCCAGTATCGGACAGTCCGACAATGTCCTCGTCGACTGATAGACCTAGATCATTGATCGTATGCTCTCACGGTCATGGCACTTATGATATCCTTACTGGTTTGGACGGCGGCGATTTGCGGTACATGGATGAGAGCTCCATTATCTTGCCCAGTCCTTCTTACGAGAGTCCACCGTCTTCCTTCTCCTGCAGCCTGGCTAATCCGCTGTCAACAGCACCCCCGTCGCCTATTTTGGGTAACACCATGACAGCCGGCGCGAGTACCAGCCTGTTGCAAACCGCTCTTATCAGGGCGACGGCGCAGCAAGCTGGTACCAGTCAGCTTGCTCAAATCGCACAGAGCAAACAGCATCTGCACCATCCACCTATAATGTCTAATGCATCGAGTCAAACGCACCCGCCGCGCGTGTTCATTACACATCAGACAAACGTCGCGTCGCAGACATCACCCATCAACAAGGTACACACTGAGGTCTCCGTCAATACTGATAAGATGAAGCGTCAAGCGGTGACGACAACGACGGTGATCACAACGACTGCGGCTATGCCGATAGAATCGTCTAATAGTACGGAACAATTCTCAGATCAACCCACCAAGGCGAGTAGTAATCCGCCACAGAATTCATCATCTAGCAGCATAATGCCGACAGCCTCGGTCGCCACGAATAGCCAGGAAGCGAAGAGTCAATCACAGAAGAAGAAGGAAACATCGGACACGGAACAGAACGGCTCCAGGCGCGACTTTGTGAAGTCTATTGGGAAACGATTGAAGGCTAAAACGCAGAAAAAGGATCTCATGGTAGGCCGACAAAAATCACGAACAGAGAACAGAGCGCGCAAGGCCTTTCGTACGATCTCCTTCATCCTGGGGGCGTTTGTCGCTTGCTGGACACCTTATCACGTATTAGCATTGGTAGAAGGATTCTGCTCAAATCCACCATGCACGAACGAGCATCTCTTCATGTTCTCATATTTTCTGTGCTACGCCAATAGTCCTATGAATCCTTTCTGCTACGCTCTGGCGAATCAACAATTCAAAAAGACCTTTACCAGGATACTGAAAGGTGATTTGCATATGACGTAAAGTACTGTGGATTGTTCGACAGAATATTCGTTTTGATAATTAATGTAAGCGACGCGAACTGTTTTTTTTGTGGAGAAGATGGCCTTCCATATTTAATACCGAATTACACTCACTTGTCGTAACTGTGGTGAACTCGGACAATAATAAAATGAGAATAATATTTTAAGACTCGCCGGCGAAGTCAGAAGTGTTACGCGCCTTTTGTACATAATACGCACTCAAGCCAATCGAAAGTTATTATATTATATTGTATGTACATACGCTGTACACATGTGTGAATATTCGTTAACGTTATGTGACCAGGACGCGCGTGTATAACATGTGTATGTACATGTAGTCTTAGGCAATTATATGTGTATCACAATAATAAACATTTTGCTGAACCGATACATTCCTAATAATAATTTGCGGTTCACGGTCCGTACTGTAGCGAGAGCTTGTAAATTTAACGCCGCGTGGAGAACGCGTTATGATTAAAGCAGTAATTATGTAATTTAGTAGTAAATATTTAATATAAGCCGAACGAAGAAACATCGTTCATTACGAAAGACGAAAAGTGAAAATATTAAGTAATATAAGACATTGATATCCGGCTATATTATAAAAGTATCAGCCGCTTTTACCCGGTTTCACCAATGTAACTTTAATCTCAGTTCAATTTACTCTTTATCTTCGTCTAATTTTTAGGATTTGAAAAAGATAAACATTAAGTTAAACCGAAATTAAAGTTATTCCATATTGGTGAGCATTTGTGTATAAAAGACTGGCTGTATTATAAGACGCCAGTTGCTTCGAATAAAGGACTGTTTCCTCTTGTTCTTTGCAGTAATCGTGAAGCGTTTTCGCGTTGCATTATTAATTCCCGTCACATTTCAAAGATTTCACGGGTTATTTAACGTACTATCTATCTTTTTTTATTTTTATTACAAACAACGAATCAGCTTGAGGTAGCTCGCCTTCATAGAAGTACCGAACAATTGACGATATTCTTATGGCTCTCGATCATGGATCGGAAATATACACTGCCTTGAGATGGCCTAATATGCAGGCCTTTTCTCTTCGAATTTTGTGACATCTGGTACTTTCCTTACAAACGAGCTTCCATCGATGTCTGATTGACATTTCGTGGCGATACGTTCGCATCTGTGACGACATGTAAGGAATATTTTTATTTTAATATATATTTAAAATTGATTATTCAGCGAATTATTGATTATTAATTAATTATTTAATTAATTAATTTTAAATAATTATTTCTTACTTTCATATAAGTCTAGATATTTTTATCATTAGTAGTCATTCATATATGAATGTATTTCATATATGTTTATATATGTTTATATATTTTAATTAAAAAATTTGTTATGTATGCAATAACAGTTATTGTCGCAGATGCGAACAATTATTTGAAGTTACTAGCAGACTGTGATTATAATTCGTGGCATCATGAAGCTTCGTTTTAGTATTGCTTATCTTTAAAAAAATTTTTCTTCCTGATAAAATGCCTAATTTTTTCATTCTATTTTATATCAAATGTATCTCGCGATTACTGCAAGCGATTACGAATAAAATGCATATAGACACAAATTGTAATACATTCATATTCACATATTCCGTTATATTTTAATAACATTTATAAAGGCATTATCTCTATAGCCCTTGTTTGCGAATGAATCAAATACACATTCACATATATACGCAGGAAATCAAAATTGTAATTCCTGTTAATTAGTAAAACTAATTTATCAAAAACATATATAATTGAAGATGGCTACAATGCTTGCAGTATAAAAGCAACAAATAGTTAATAAATTAATTAGCAATTGAGAAAGCAAGTAAACAAAGAGATTTACATTTTTATATTTATATTATACAAAGTCTATATTATAAAAATCAATTATCATTTTCCATTATAAATTTCAAATTATCATTTGAATCATCATTTTATTAATGTGATAATGAAGTGGACCTGTAATTAATAATATCGATATGCAAAGTTTATTGCATTAATCAAATTATCAATCAAACATTAAAATTATTAAACAGAAAAATACTTTCTTTATCAATTGCTCTTCAGTTGTACCAGTGCATATATTTTACAAAAAAAAGACAATATATATTCGATTGAATATCATTAATATACCTTAGGATCTTAAGATCTCTGATGAGATGTTATTTAAGTAAAATTCTGACATTTTGTCAGTTTAAATAAGTCGCAAATTAGAACTACGGACTTGTTATATGCTAGAAATTATCAGGCGGACAGAAAAAGTGCTTAATTAAATAAACTCATATCACGTAGACACCGTAAGATGCATGTTTTTTCTACCCATTATATTCTTATTTTTATCTATTATATTCTTATTCTTAGTCTCGTAGTTCCAATATGTAGAATTAAAAAAACGTCCAACAAGCAAATAAATCATTTTTAATTGCCAAACAGAAGTAGCAATTTTTTTCTTGTATTATAAACTTTATTATATAATTGCTATCAATTACTTTGCACGTAAAATTCATCTGATAATTCCGCCACAACATCTGACCACTAGAAAACGCGTCATGTTCTTCCATAAAAAGTACAGAGTGTCCCGAGAAGTAAATAGAGTTTTTATATTCACATAAATGAATTGTATCATTATAAAATCATTACGGGGACATTTTGGCACTTTGGATTCTTCCAAAATTCACTGCCAATAGTGAGAATAATCCTGTTTCTTCAGTATGCTAAATATATCTAAATCAGTTATATACATTTAGGTATTAAGATTATTATTTTAATATTGAAATGATAGACCTAATCGGAAATGTCCCGTTTATTTGCGGAAGCACCAATAGGGTGTTTCAATTCAATTTGAGATTTTGACGTAATCATTTATTCATAAACACAATTTACACAATTCACGATTAATTTATATTATTAAATTATTTAATCGTAAGTTACGCTTTAATAAATTAGTGATATGTTTGCATTATGCTTTGTTAGCTTTAAAGTATAATATATTGGAGTATATTTATTTCTTCATGCGTCGTTACATGTAATAATACGCGCTAATAATTTCTCGTGAAAAAGAATATGAAGAAAGGTCGTTGCGATAATAATTAATAACAGAAAAAAAAATTTTTCTGTGTCTTGGCTATCTAGAATGTAATATGTTGGCGTTATTAGTGATAGGAGATAAAGTAAATGATTACTGTATGCTTCGTCAACAAAAAATCAACTTGCATCAAAACATTTCTGTGAACGCCGGATTCTTCGATACAATCGATGCGACATATTCCGCTTAATAAAGACTAAGTCCAGCTTACTGAGAAGGTATTGAACGATACGTCGCAAGTTCTAACGTAGTAAATCTTCTCTGTATGATATGTAGGCTATATTTAAATATATAAAAAGTATGCGGGCACAAGTAGCGGTGCGCTTATTGTACAGAGATAACAGACTTTACAGACTTTGTAGAAAAAAACTGACTTATTAAGTGGGCGCCGTGTGTATACAAATATGCATACATATGTAGCGTAATGGATAGGCAGTAAAGGTTGCTTAGAGCTAAAAAGAGGAAGAAGATCGGTAGACGGTACAATATCTAGCGAATAAATATAATTAGCCTTAGGCAATAGCATGATTAAAAGAAGCGCAGCTAATAAAAATAGCTGCGTGTGGAGCCTATGTGAGATCGTATATAAAGCGTATTGTCTAGATCGTGGAGAAAGTATATATTTGCGCATTATATTTCCCGCCTGACGGACATGCTTTTATTATAGATTATTCGTTATATAAGTTTGTGAAACGGATGATCATCAAAATTGTGCGCGACAAGTTGGAAAATGTGTGATTAATGTGTATTTTATGCTCGACCAATTCCAATTTAAATCTATCATGGAAAATTTAAATAACAAATCTGTAAACAATTTACTTGATGAAATAAGTTCTGTTATATGATTTACTACTATTTGTTTACACAGATTATATTAAAATGTGCCACGAATTCCTTGCACGTTCCGCGAAAATAATTTTTTGTTGAAATTAAAATTACATGGATTGCGTGCACGTGAATATTAACGAAGAAATAATATCTACATTTTAAAACGTGTTGAGTTTTCGAAATATTTATTTCTAATATTTTAAATTAGCAATATTTTATAACGTACATGTCAACCAGAAAATGAATTCGATAATTATATATATTATTTTAAATATCTTCTAATATAAAAACAATGTAAAATCAAATAAAAAATGTAATTGTTACTAAATCATAGACAATATATTTTGTCTGTTTGACAATCTTGATTTTAAAAGTCCTTATAAGTATTATTTTTTTTACTCTTCTTATATTTTATTATTTTCTCGATTAAATTTATTATCTCCTACTGTTAATCTTATTTCTTACACATATATAATTTATAAACAATATAATGTATGTTATATGATTATTATGCAAATGCATTATAATCTTATATTTATTTTAGAATAATGCGGCATGTTTTGATTGTGGATATATGATCGATATTTAGGAATATACACGCCACACATATAATGTCAAATGTCTACTGCAAATTGGCAATTCAAATTAATGTATATGTGAATAAACTAAGGTTCGAATAAAATTATGACATAGATGTTATCTAGTAGCAATCAATTTTTATCTATATTGCATCTCTGTATGGAAGCCATGAAGGTGCATATATACATATATATAATAATGCGCGTCCTGAAGTATAAATGATACTTAATTGCTGAATCTGTAAGTAAAAATAAATATAATAAAGTGAGACAATGCAATGTAATAAGAAATTAATATTTCTTCCTTTTATTTGTTGATCGTATATATAATCGTATATATCATATAATACGATTATAATAAAATTACACATCAATATATAAGGTAAGTACAAAATCTTTCAAGATTAATGTTTAACGTTTCACAATGCAATGAAAGACTCAAAATATATATATAGTATAAAAATAAGTAATATATTAATAGTATAAAAATTAATTCCTATTAGTAAAAAATACAGTTTGATTTTAATTTTTTCGAAATGGATTTACGAACTTAAAAACATTATCATTCATGATGCTAGACGGTGCAAAATAACAATTTTGAGATATTTGAATTTTATTTACATTCTTAATTAGAAGATAAAAATCTGAAGTATTAGAGATAATAATTATTTATATATATTACATGATAAGAGATTCCAAGAACAATGAAGATTCCAAGAAGCAATGTTATAACAAACGAAAACAGTAAAAGTGGTGACATCTGATCGAAATTGTACCAACTCTATACATATACGTTTAATACCTCCATCTGTGAATTTCAATAACTTAATAATGTTTAAAAAAAAAATATATATATATATATATATATATATATATATA
>NW_012130073.1:4505581-4508696 GCF_000143395.1 Atta cephalotes
TATATATATATATATATATATATATATATAGATTTATTTTGTAACTGATAAAAATGAATAACAATAAAACAGCAACGGCATAAATACATAAATATAGGGATGAATCTTTTATTGATCAACTATCCCATACCACTATGAGGTATCTTATTCCTTTTGATGAATTGAAGTTTGCATAGGATTCATTGGGATTCATATCAAATTTCGATTTTTGGTATAGTTAACAAGTAACTGGATTCAAATAAAATTGTCAAATCAATAAAAAATAAATGGTTCAAACTTTTGTTGAACTTTTGTATTGTTCATATATCCGTATTTTATATTTTTTTTGGAATAAATTTCTACGTAACGTTACATGAAAGTCTTTATTCTTACTTAATTTTATTTAGGCAAAATTTGTGAATTATAATGACAGTAAATTTATAAAATAACTGGAACGAGAACGGGAATGAGTCATGAAATGAGATTTTCTCAACGGATAATCTGTTTGGTCAATAATGCAGTTAAGAAAAAAAATATTAATAATTATTAAGATTTAAAAGATTCATTAAATTATTTTATATATTAAAGTTAAATATAATTAAATATCACACTAATTTAAAAATATAATTTTTTTTATACTTTTAATAATTCAAGTTCAGTCGATAACAGTGATAAAATAAGATTATCAGAGAACCAAATAAAAGTTAAATAAAAAGTTTCAGTAAAGAATATTCCAGTCTTTATACATAGTCTTTATTCATTTATTTTACTTTATGTAGATCTTTTTTTTAATATGTTATATTTATTGATTAATGTTATTGTTAATATCAAATACTAATTAATAATTCAAATATTTCATTTACTAAGCTTTGTTAACTTTTTTAATATATAATCTAAACTCATTAATATTTTAATTTTTATTTATTAATTAATTTATCAATTAATTCTTTTGCCATTATGTCTTTTTTAAGTCACATTGTACAGTTACATTGTATTATTTAAAAAAATATAAAACATATTTTAATTACATACAAAATATAAATGATATTAGATGCAATGTTACGATATTGAGACATTGAGAACTTTAATAGTAAAAAATATTATTATTATATATTAAATAGTGTCTTATTACGTAACAGATTTGTATTTATTGAGTATAATATTTTATTTGTGCATCAATAAATTTTAATACAATAAATTTTAATAAGTATATATTAATTATGTAAATCTTTTGATAAATATTTTGAAATATGAAATACTATTCAATTACAATCATTTTAATAAATTATATATATTGTAATTTTACAAATTATAATATCTGTACGTAAAGATTCATGACTTGAATCAATAGCAAATAATTTAATTAAATGCTAGTTTAATTATACTTAATGAAGGTTGTGCTACGTGTAGTCAGATGAATAGAAGCCAAGGGCACAAGACGGGGAAAACAGGATATACAAAAAGGATCGAATTCGAGTAAAATCCTATAAAGTTATCGGAAATTTGTTGTCTAAATTAGTATTTTGATACATTTAGTAATCACGTAGTGAAAACTGTTACACTATTATTAATGCTTTAAAATCTATTTTAAATAATTTTCTTTCCGGTGTGAAATAACATAAAAATAAATCAACATTATTTAATTGAGGTGTATTAAAAATGTTTCAAAGTTAACATTTAAAAAAAAATCAAAATAACGGATTTAATATAATAGCAGAATTAAAAGTTTTTTTTGATGTTATTAATATGATTAAATAGTGATGTTTTTATTATAAAACTTTTGTGTTAAACATTTTTTTTATCTCAAATAGTTTTTGAGATATAACAAAAAAAGGCTAAAACCGATTTATACAGATGAGTAATTTCACCTTTTAAAATCGTTTTTTTTGCCATAATAATTTCAAAATTTATTTTTCATCTATATATGTTGAAGTTTCATTAAAATCAGAATTCATTTCTCTTAATAGTCATTTTGGCTACCTCATTTTGGATTTGCAATTAAAAATTTTTCAATTATGAGTCAGATTTAAAACCAACAATTTCAAAAACATTAATGTAGAGATTTTTAAAGCTGTTTATTATCATGTATTTTTATTTCAAGAATTTTTGGTAAAAAAGTACTCAATCCGACTGACTTTTTGGTTATAACTTATTATTAATGCTAAATAATAACATATTTATCTTATTCTTTTGTATAGATATTATATTGTATAGGTATTATATTGTATACGTATTATAAGTCTTAGGAATATAACAAATATGTTACACAACCAGTTATGAAATACATCACGAAAAGAAAACCTAGGAGAAATAATAAGATATTCCATAGGACAATAAAGATGTAAATTATAAAAGACAATTCCATAATACTCTTTGCATTTCCAAGTGTTATAGTAAAGTTTAAGCTTGCTTACTAAGCGTAATATTGGATTACTTTTGCATTTAATCTGAGCTTGAACTCTTGTTTTTCTTCTTCTTGCTTAACACGTTAAGAACATATTTCCATAGATAATTCATTTAGCTAAAATCGTATGTAATGTATTAAAAAAAAAATCCTAATTTTTAGTATAGCAAGGTATACTTGATATATTTAAGAATAAATTAAATAAAATCTATTTCTATAAATTGTGATTATATGTATAAAAATACATAAGTTAAAAATTTATAATTTACTTAAATAAGAATTTTTAAATTATTTTTATAAAAAAGCAAACTAAATGCCAAGATATTTTTTAGTTAAAATTGTTTACGTTAACAAGTTTGTTTACGTTTACAAACAAGTCGTTTTTATTTTAAATTATGCCCACATCAATCATTCGGAATTTATATTTGTTTCACTTTTTTCATACTTCTTGTTCTAAAAATCCCTTTCATAGAACATATCTGTTTCTTTGTATGTCAAACAGTGCGTTATGTACTCCATGCGAAATACTTCGAGCATTATGAATTCAATGTCGAGTGAGAAAAGCCAATATTTTATTCCATCCTTCCAATCCATCCTTCCAACAAATATCTGCCTAGTCTCAGAGAGAGATTTCTTTTGACGAATAATATATATGTTTATATATGTTTATATATATGTTTTATATATATGTTTATATATATATATATATATATATATATATATATATATACA
>NW_012130073.1:4512443-4521511 GCF_000143395.1 Atta cephalotes
TACGAATAATATATATGTTTATTATATGTTATATATATNTTATTATATATATATATATATATATATATACACACATACATTATGTATGAGTGCACGCTTTCTAACTCCTGAGATATGTGTACCATATGTACCTATATGTATCTTTTCAAGATACTTTTCAAGTTTTTATTTAAATCTATGTATTTGACGCTTGACGAAAAGATACACGTGGTGAAAAACAGTAAACATAACAAGATCTTTTTAAAAAAGTCTATATAATTAACAAAGAAGTTATTAAATTCTATATAATTAACAAAGAAGTTATTAAATTCTATTACTTCATTTGTTCAACATGAAATATCGTGAAAAATATATGATCATCAGGCTAAAATAATCTTTCCTTTTGTAGAAATTTTAAAATAGTCTTTCCTTTTGTAAAAAATCTTTCCTTTTGTAGAAATTTCCAAGAAATAATTTTTGAGGGAAATTTTAATCAAATTTTTTATAAATAATGAGATTTGCTGCAGTACTATGATCTCATAATATTAGTCTACATTCTATGCATAAAAATACAAAGATCATATATTTTAAAATAAAAATAAATTATAAATATATTTAATATCACAATTTAATTAATTACTAAGCATAATAACACATCAAAATATTTTCATATTTTTTTACATACAGTTAATTGAAAATAATTCTAATATTTAAATAGTAATTTTTGTAGGTTGACTAAATAGAAAAGGTTTTTATATTTAAAATGTTTTTTATATTTAAAATGCTTTATTTATAATTTCAAATATTATGTTTTATTTACAGATATAAATGCACTCCGTAAATTAACATTAATTCTCTACTAAATAAATTTGATGAAATATGTAAATAAATTATTTACATATTTTATCAAATTATTTTTTTCTCATTTAAGTCTTATGTCCAGTTTCATTTAATAAAATTTAAGTCATGCTTATAAGCTTACTAACTCTTACTAACAAGTTTTTTAAGAGACTATTGTGCCTTTATATGCGTTACATATTTCAAGAGAAAAGTAGTTCTTTTTGTCTTGTGATTGCACAGTAAAAATACGTTTACAAATTCGTAACGCTGAATATACACGTATGTGCAGAAGATATACAAAGATGTTACAAAAATATATTAGGTATACAACTTTGCTTCCGCTGTTTTTTTTCCGAAATTCGAGGCTTTATTGTAAAAAACTGGTTATACATTTATGATTCAAAGTATTGTCCATCGCTGGCTATTTTCTCCCATCTTTCGGGTAGCGTATGAATCCCGCGTCGAAAAAACTGGTCATCTTTTGAGGCTATCGAATCGATCCAATTTTTTACTTCTTCATAAGACCGGAAGTGCTGGTCAGCCAGGCCGTGTGCCATTGATCGAAACAAGTGATAGTCAGAGGGAGCAACGTCTGGAGGATACGGCGGGTGGGGTAGGACTTCCCATTTCAACGTTTCCAAGTATATCTTGACCACTTTCGCAACATGGGGTCGAGCATTGTCATGCTGCAAAATCATTTTATCGTGTCTCTCGTTGTATTGCGACCGTTTGTCTTTCAATGCTCGGCTCAAACGCATCAATTGCGTTCGATACCGATCACCTGTGATTGTTTCAGTCGGTTTTAATAGTTCATAATACACTACGCCGAGCTGGTCCCACCAAATACAGAGCATGACCTTGGTCAAAATCATCGTTCTTGAAGCGTTGAAACCACTCACGGCACGTTCTTTCACTAATAGCGGCCTCACCATTGAGAGCATTCGATGAGCCTCAGATTTCTTCAAGCAAAGATTTCTTGAAGCAAAAAATTAAAATCTCCCGCAAATGATGAGAATTTGGGTCGTAAACTGACATTTTCAATCGAGAATAACTTTATGATGCAGACACAAATCGACTAATGTTTCTATGGGGTTATGTTGACAGATGCCCAAGTTTATTGTATGACGTTTATGATCTATTTATTTCGACCATCACTTACCGCTAAAGCCATCTATAGGAAAACGGCGGAAGCAAAGTTGTACACCTAATAAATAGATTTAGATAGATATTATGTGTTGTATTTATTCAATGTTTTATGTGTAAATAACAATTAAAAAGAATGAATTGATTGTTATATTTTAGATAAAATTTTATATCGATTGGAATTATTTTAAAAAATTAATTGATTTATTATTAATTATGCTTGAAAAAGTTCTCTTAATAAAGTTTTTTGAGAGGCGATTAAAACTTTATTGCATAAATTTAATCGTTCCAATCGATTCCTATCAACATTATTCCTTTCAAGCTATAGAAGTATAAGGGATATTTGATTTCATTCAGTTCTCAGAATATCAATTGAAAAGATTAGTAAATTGCGTATCTTTTCGTCGTTACATATTTAAGATATTCAGAACTTTTTCAAATTTGAATAAGTAGTTGGCATATATAATGTTATCAGAGTCTGCTTTTTTGAGATATACATAAAAAGTTTTTTCAAGATCTTTCTCATCTGATAAGATGTCTCAATGTGGAAGTTAACCAGACGTGAAGAGAATACTTTTTCACTTTCACTTAAGTTAGAAGACTCAGATACGAATATATACGAATATATAGTTAACTTAAGAAGAAAGATATCCTTCTTCTTTTTTGCTCATCTAAAGCTGCAAACTTTATACAAGCGTACCAATAAATTGAATTTAAAACTACACAATACTACTTTTGATATCCCGATTTATATTGCTTTTATAAAATAAGTTTCTTTTCTTTTTTAACCAATAAACCAATAAATATTAAGAAATAAGATCTATTATCTATTATATATTATATCTCTATCTTATAAAAGATTTTGCTTTATCATACTTAAAGAAACAAATGCAAAATAGTGTATAACAACAGTATTATAAATTAAAAATTAAAAATTATAAATTAAAATGTAAACTTGAGATGTTATATTTATAAATATAAAATTAATAAAAGACTAATGCGACATTTATTATTACAAATAAATAATTCTGACAATTTACTGGCATTGTAAAACTGCAAATATAAATTCTCGAAACTATTTATTATAATAATAGTATATTTGTAATAATGCGCTATTATACTTAGCTATGATTTTCTAACGCGATAGAAATCTTTTTTCTCGCTTCGCGAGAATCTTTTATTGTAACATATATTGAAATTATATTCGGAGATGGTTATAGAATGACAAACTTCGTTTTTCATATATATCAAAGAATAAAGTTTTTTATATTATAATAAGCATAGATATACATGTATAACTTTTGAAAAAATATGGTCACGATTACTATCATTCTCATTTGCATGAAAGGAAAATGACATTTATCCATGACAAAGTCATTAGCGCGAAGTCAGGTCTGAACGTCAAACAAATGCAATAAATGAATAAAGTTTTATCAAAGTCACGATACAGTTTTATGAAAAGATTATTAAAATTTTGTAGAGTGTTATAAATCGCAAAAAATAATTAAAAAAAATTTCTACAAAAATAATTTATCGCAAAATGATTGCTTTTTGTGTATAAGACATTCCTTTCTGTTATTCATTAAATGTTTTATAAATTTCTTGAATGGAAAATTTATTTCCAATTATTTTATATATATTCCTATTTATATTTGAATATACAAAACGAGAAGTTTTGCTGGCAAAGCAAATATTCACGTACTTTATTTGAATAATTTCTTGAATTATAATGTTTAGTATGTTTATTGATGCATATTTGCTAATACAAATTTTCATATTAAAGGCGGATAAATTTTACTGTAATATTATCTTTATTAGTGTAAGATTCTATAATATTTAAGTTCATCTATAATTAATCCAACTTTTGTTTGTTGAAAAGATAGCAGATACTAAGAGTTCGATATAATATAATATAAATTAATGCATAATAAGTAATGTGTTTTATTAAATTAAAAATAATTGAACAAACTATGTATTGTAATTTAGCATGTATGATTGTAAATAATTTTATAAGATATATAATTGTGTAAAATAAAAAAGCTTTTCAGAGCCATTGTTATTTCGCTACGTGTAAAACTGAGCCAGCATTTCTCTCTCTCTTTTTCTAAAATATAAAGCATCTTCTTATAAAATCGCATAAAAAGTAATTTAAAATCGATGTAAAACGTGATGCTATAGCATATCGTGAATTTAACATGTTGAGATCGCAATCTTAAATCTTGAAAAATGCTAGATCCCGGGTGCATTCCTATACGTAATATAAAACAGCTGTTGAATCTCAAATGCGTCCCACTATATGTGATGGGAGAGTCTCTTAACTTTTATCTTGAAGAATAACTATCATAAATCGGCAAAGCTGCGCTAGTATCTAACTCGAATCAATGTAGACATTCGCGTATTTTCCCATCAGCTGACACTTGTGCCCAAATGGAAAGTCTCGGTGAGGTGGGTGACGAAGGAAAGGGGTGCGAGATTGTTCATGGTGCGCACGCACCACTGAATGAACGCGCTTTTGAGCCTTTCAGTATCGCCGACGAGGTTCTTCAGTGCGGTACCGATTTGATCCACTGGAACGATGTAAATTGAACGGATATCTGTAAATCTAGTTTACGTGACAAGAGCGCGCATAACTCTCCGATAATTCTGCGACAATAATGTTGACAATTGACAAATCGATGAATAAGTCGCGCGCAAATAAATAGGTACCGATTGACAGGAGACAATTAAGATTCGATGAATATGCGGATATATATTGTCAAGTTTTCGGACGTAACGTGATAAACGTCGTTTGTTACTGTCGGTGATAATGACTTTAAAACCATCGTGTCTTTAATGGTTTGCGCTTTCTATTAACTGATATAAAAATAGGGAAATGTACTGATTACAAATGAAATTATGCTTTTAACGTGTATGATAATTGCAAAGCGCATTTTAGTAATGGAAAAGAATTTCACAGAAAAGCTTTTATTTGCAATCGTTTAACATGCGCGTGTAAAAAGTGTTAAAAAATTTAAGTGCTGTTTTATTCATTAAAAACACGATAAAAATTAATATAACGTATTTAAAAAAAACGAGATATTATTTAAAAAATGCTATATCTACAATTAGTGAGACGAAGTTGAAAAAGAATTTAAAAAACATTAAATATTTAAATATATAAAGATTCCAAGAAGATTGAACTAATTTGCAATATCTACATAAAGATAAAGCAGAGATTTCTATAGCTTGAATATAATATAGATTTTCAAGTGAATAGTTAAATATCTGCGAATTTCCATGGCAAAATTATCTGATTGTGAGATATAATTATTTCGCAATAATTATTCCGATTTCAAAGACAATCTTAAATCGACAAATAATGAGTTTAATAGAAGGAAGTAAAAAAATTAAGGAATGAAATTGGTTTATCAAATTTTGTATTGGAAAATTAATTATTAATATCAAGTGCATTGATTAAACAATAAAGTGTGTGAAATTTTCACAATCAAGTTCGTATCAATTACACATACACTTTTCCAATAAAAATGAACAATCAAGTTAAGCTACCATAACGATTATTTGCCAGTTTATTGTGCACTACGTCGAAGGAAATTGATAATAGCTTATAAAATTGATTTAACGTATTGTTTTGAATAAACAAACAAAAATCAACGAATCGTCATACAGACGAACGATCGAACAAAATCTCGGGACTATTCCTACGACTGCTAAAGAAAAACAATTCTTACAAATATGAATAATCTAAATCTAGGACATTTATATAACTGCACTGCATCGATTCTAGAGCGCAATGTTACGTTGCTATTAAGACTAAATCTTAGTGAGATACGTTATTTTATTGAAGAGACATTAAATAAGTCAACTAGACGTGAAATTCTACGGCAAGCACTTTATGACTGCATCCTCGTTAATCAGGAACGACCATTCGATTTGCCATGGTGGCAAAAGCTCTTCTGGTCTTTGATATTTGCAGTGATACTGCTCGTCGCAACTGGTGGCAATATTATCGTTATGTGGATCGTACTTGGTAAGAAGACTGATTGTATAAACGTAATATAGCATGACCGAGAAGTTTCCTCTTGTTAGTGAACTTCGCATTCCTATGCATATAAATTATTTCAAAGTGGAACTCTTTCTCTCTCTTTTTGAGATTAAAATATTTGTATTACCAATAACGATCATGTATAGCTTTTATTTACAATTAATAATCTAATTTTATTATCAGTTGCAAAAAGTGTATAAATTAAAATTATGCAAGCTTAATTACATATGACGATAAAATTACAATAAATCAAATTAAAATTTTTGGACAATAATTAATTATAAAGTTACTTAGGTAAAATTTTTTTTAAATATTCAACTAAAAAGTAAATTTTTAATATTTTTGTAAATGCAATCACAATGTTTATTTACATATAATATTTTATTTATAAGAATATTATCTGTACACGATAAATAAGATAAATGAAAAAGATTCAGATTGAAAAAAATCTTAACAATCCTTAACAAAGCATTTTGTTATTATTAAATATTAATTAATTAAAATTATATAAGCTATTTAACAAAACTTGCTAGAAAATAATAAAATAATATACAAAAAACAGTGACTGTTATGAATTTTTTATCAAGATGGTATTATTTGAGAAATTGCATAAAGCCAATAATCTTCCAAATAAGTAGAATAGTAATCTATTAATACAAAAATTGTCCACATTTTCTGCTTTATGCATATTTTTGATAATATAATACATTGTATTATTATATTATTAATAACTTCACAATTAAACTCGTTTTTAACTTTCTTTAAAGACAAGTTTTTCTCTTATCTATAAATATTAGACAAATATTGACAAGAATTAAATCTACATTATAAGATTATTATGTTCACGTGTATATTAATGAATATCTAAAATTTTAATTCACTTTAATTTGTGTATTTTTTATTCAAATAAAGGCTATCATGACATACAATTTATCCATTCTCATTCCGCTTTTTATATAATAAAATAATTAAGCAAAATTTGTAATTATTATAAAAGAAACAAAGTACAGACGTAAATTTAGAAAATAAGTATTTCTTTTATAATGTGAACTATAGAGTGATATATACATGTAAATTTTATAGCATATTGCTTTGTTCTTTAAAAGCTGTCTTTGAATTCTATCTTGAGAAATTAAAATTAAATGTACATTCTGTTTAATATAGATAGGCTCTTAAAGTATCTGCATATTATATTACGTTAATAGTATTAACAATATTAAATATCTTCGCTGTGTTCAATATAATTGAGTGACAGCTGATTGGATAGATTTCTTTTAGAAAGTTAAATGTATATTCAAGAGGTTAAATAACATTACAATATTTAAATAAGTATTCTATAAAAATTAAATAGTCATATGTGATAGAAAATACTGATGTTTTTGATTATGAAGAAAAAGTATGCTTTTTTTCGAATATCAAAACTGATTACGTTTTATTATCCCAAATCAAATATATATATATATATATATATTTGTAAACATCTATATATTTTAAATAAAAAAATTACTTTTTTAATAAATATGTCTTCATTCTTGTGTTGTTATATATAAATATTATATTAAAATTACTTATTTAATAATAATATTTCTTCACTCTTATAATATTATTTAGTATAAACATATTATTATGTAATATAAATATTTACATCTTTGAAATATTCAGTTGTTTAATTTGAGCGATTGAATATTTTATTTCTTATATATTTTGTGCTGAAAATCATTCCTTTTGACATGATACAAACACTCATATAATAAAAACAAATAGAGTATGAAACGAAATAACTTTTACATATCAAAACACATTATCTACATCAGAAGAACAACTTTGGTTACAACTTTGGTTATAACTTTTATATAAATTTTATTTATACAACTGAAGGAAAATATTTTGTTGAATTACTTAATAATTGTAGATAGTCCAATGTATATTAAACTACAGTACTATTAATTTTCATATGTTAAAAATGTAATAATAAAAATAGATGTAATACTTTTCTGTTAAAAAAACTGATAAATTTTTATCATTTTAAAATCATAACAGAAATTTATAAATAATAATTTTAATAATTGATGACAATATATTGTTATGAATTTCTATTTCATAAAAGATTGATATTTCACAAAGATACTTTTTTCGCATTTAGAATTTAACTTAATAAATAAAAAAATAAATTTATATATAAGGAAAATTTCATATTTTCAATTGATATTTATGTAAAATCATCGGCATTTCGATTATCTTATTCTTTTTCTTTTTTCTTCATGTAAACTATACTAGTGTCTTTTGTTACATATATATCTGATTTTGATCCGTATCTACGTGACAAGCATTCTTATAATCAAAGATAAACAATTTTTTATTAGCGAATAAATACAACAAAACATACAATAACTACGAGCCACGTGACGGATTTATGTATTTTTACACATATAAAGTGTATAGTAAATAGTTATACGTACTAACATACAAACAAAACATACTAAACATGTCACTATTTGATTAAATTTTTCATGTCACTATTTGATCAATATTTGATTAAATTTGATATATTCATGATTTCACATTCATGATAAAAATATTTTTACATGCTCAAGAAAATAAAATATTAGAAAATTGTGTAAAAAAAATTCTCAATCTTGATATATTTTTTTAATAGATAAATCGTAACAATAACAATTTTAGCTTTGCAAAATTTTGCAAATTTTTCTTTTTAGCATCTACAAATTTCATTTTTTACAATAATTATTCTTATGTATCTTTAACAAATAAATATTTATTTTTATTTTAAAATTATTAAAAGTAAATATCTAATGTTAATATTTAACTCTATTTAATTTATAATATAATTTGAATGATACATTATCATATATTAAAAAATCATTATATAGAATTTACTTTATTACCCATATATTATACACAGAAATACCAAGTTTATTTATATATTATTCATATATTTATTATTTGAATATTGTAATTATAATAAAATTTATGTATAACTATGTGTATATTCATATTTTATAATAATTAATTTACAAAGTTTCTAAAATCTTAGATATGATGAATA
>NW_012130073.1:4526031-4528059 GCF_000143395.1 Atta cephalotes
CACAATGATTACATTATATAATGATTATAAAGATATATAGAATGAAATAAAATAAAGATATACATATAAAAAATAAAAATATGTAGAACAAAAATCAACGAGAGATTATGTAAAAAAAACATATTTTAACATATTTTATAATTTTATTATATTAATATATTGTAATATTAAAATGTAATTATATTATTAAAAAAATAATACTTATCTAAACAAGAAACATGCATAGATATTGTTCCATAATTCGATAAAGTTTCCTTTATCGCCTATAAATGTCACTTACTACAACTTCGAATTAGATAAAACTGATAAAAGATTAGAATAGAAGTTCGAATCGTGGAAAATTTGAAACTTTCACGTACTGCTATATTATACAAAAGTTTTATATTTCACAGTTTTATAGTCGCAAATAGTTTTTGATAATGTTGTTACAAAGTGTTAGCAAATCTGTGTTTTGCAAATCATAAAATAAATAAAATTAATCGCGTTGAATGAAATATATGGCGACATATCGATACGTCATTTTGTCTGTTTTTTTGCATGTGTTAAAGCAGAGCTGGGATTTAGTTGCACATTTAGGTCGATTTTCAGCTTGCTTTCTGCCCCTTACTTCACCAATCCGCACCGATCGGCATTTAGGTTGCACAAGGGTTGCACAAGGTTGATAAAGAAAGGGATAGGAACCAAGCTGAAAATCAGCCGAAATGTCGAAAATCAGCAAAAATATTTCAGCTCTGTTAGCTAAAGCAATCTGTTCCGCGACATAAAGCAAAGAAACAGTTCTTACGAGCAGGAATTTATCAGTAAGAGAAGCTGCGATCTTATACGCATCATTCAATCATTTTCAATACTTCTCGACATCGCATCGGTGGAATTCGTAATGAAACTTTTGCCGTGCGAGCATTATCTGCAAGTACAGCCAAGGAAATTTCTATCGATCAGAAGTGGGAAAACTTTAGTGGCTCGGCAGATTAAGAGGATGGCACGAACATAAAATTTCGCAGAAATCTAGCTTTATAACGAGCAACTGTATTTCTTGGATATACTGATCCTAGCCTGTCATCGGAAAAGAAGGAACGTAATGGTGAAACCACGCTTTGTCGTGACAAATAATAGTTGAAAATATATCTCAGGGGTTTGTCGCGAAAAAGCAGAAGCTTTAAATGGCATTACATATGTAACTATTCGTCTCCGTGAAAACATGCGTTCACAAAATGCTTTCTGCTGCAAACGGAATTGCTGAGCTTTTGCCTTATCCTAAATGTATGACATGTATTGCAAAACCATTGCATGCTACTTCAATAACCTATGATGTTGTATTGAAATTTGCTTCTTATTAAAAAATTTGCTCGTTTTCTTAAAAAAAACTGTTCAATGTAAATAAAAATTTTCGATAAAAATAATTATTCAAAATAATTATTCAATTTTAAATTTGTTAATGCACTTGTTAAACTTTATTTTTTTATTACTTTGTCTTATTAAATGGCAATTTAATCGCTCTGTTCGCAAAAATCTTTCCTTTAATTAGAATTTAATTTCCAAATTATAAAATTATTTCTAAAGGTCTGTTGTAATGCATAATTCATTTTTATAAGAAAGAAGATCCAATGCAATATTTTGCAAACATTACTATTACTTAAACACTATTACATATATACGTTGCTTCTTTATTTCTGAAACATTTGCTCAAAATTAATGTTTAGATAGATTGATTATGTCTGCGAGTAAAAACTTGAAATATCTTTTTTTTGTACCTAAATATATGATACCTAAATATATTCTCAGCTATACATTAGATATTTTTACTCCAGGGAGATTGAATTAAATTCATTTCGTTATTGTGTGTTTCGATTTGCGTAACAAAATCCTTATGATTTATGAATGTAGTCCCGAAGACAAGTAGAATATATGTAAAACTGGACATTTCCATCATGTTTTCGGAGATAACATACAACACTCTATATATATATATATATATATATATATATAGAGAGAGAGAGAGATATATATATATATATATATATATATATA
>NW_012130073.1:4528079-4534690 GCF_000143395.1 Atta cephalotes
ACAATTTATTTAGAATACATAAAATTTATTAAAATGTTTGTTTTATTGTTTATGGATTTTGTTCATGCAATTTACTTTTAAATTATTATTATAAATTAATACATATTTTTGAAAGTTTGTATGCATATTTATATATTTATCAACCTAAGTAAATATTATATGTAAACGCAACAAATTTTATAAAATACATCATTTTATCTTTTTTATTAATAGAAAGAATAAGAATTAATTTTTAATTTAAAGTTATTTTTATTAAAGGGAAAACAAATATATCACTAATATATTTCTTAAATATTCTAAATGTTACATATTTGTCTGTAACAATTCATAAATAAGAATAATGTGTTAATTTAACAGCAGAAACAAAGAAACAATTCTTTTGGATTTAATTCTATGTTGTGGTCGAAGAAACTAACTACAGAGACATCAAGTTAATGAAACTTTCTCTTGAGTGATAATCAAAGTTTCGCGATAAAAGTATTCGACGAACATGATTGTATTAATTGCTGCTACATACACAATCTCATTTAGTTCGATAAGTTTGTAGTATAAATTTGCAAAATCTTTCACATCAACAGATATTAAAACAAACAATTTATCTAAATACTTTAGAAATTTATATAAATAAAGTCGCAATGAAAAATAAATAGTAAAATAGTAATAAAAATGAAATATGAAAAATACAATAAACTTCTATCTCCGTGAAAAATATGTATATACATAATATTTAATAAATTTCATAAAAAATAAACTTTTTGTTAGCTTATTAACAAATATGTAAGAAAATTTACCCTTCATACATATTTTTATGCATATTTTTATGTATGTAAATTAAACATTTTATAAAAATTAATTGGTCTACATTACATATACATACATTATATGTACATACATATATTAAAATCAATATATAATATAATACTATCAATATATAATATGATAATATGTCATTAAATATGAATTTATACGCAGTTTTCTCAGTAAAAAACATTTCTAATTACTTAATGCATATATTAAATGTTTGAATTAATTTAGCAACACGCATGTCATTTCATTAATGCAATCGCACATAAGTGTATTCGCTTAATGTATTCTAGGAAAAGTTTAAATCCAAAATAACGATATAAACTGTATTATTTTGACATCAATCAGATACTTCTATTAATTTTGCTTTTATTTGAATTAAATTTGTTTGATTTTTATTTCCTTTTAAAGCTATTTCCTTTTAATATGATTTATTTTTATTAGTTACAATTTCAATGTTTTAGGTATTTCAAGCTCATATCAATATAGAATTAAAATACCTTTCCTCCCACCTATAAGATATATATATTGGGTCGTCCGGAAAGTTCATGCCGACTAAAATTTAAATTTTAATATACATTTATTAAATAATTTTCTGCGTTTCAATTTTCCTTCAACATCGACACGAACTTCCGGACGACTCAATAAAATATCAATTATATCATATATACATATATATATATATATATATATATATATATGATATAATTGATATTTTATTTTACAATTGTCAAAAGTTCTTTCAAATTTGCTCACAAATTTACATCCGCTCGGATTATCTCGAACTAGACTTCGCGCTCAATTTGCTACAAGTAGGATCGTTGGCGAACAGAAGAGCTTCAAAAGGAAAGAATAGAATGCAATCTTCTTGAACTCCACATCTAAATTTTAGTAAGAATTCTCAGAGATTTTTCTATGGATTGAAAATTTATTCTTTCACTTAATCTTATATATCAAAAAACAATTAAGTTATAATAACTTTGAAAAGAATAAAGCTGCATATAATTAGTATTATATCTATAATGTCAAAAATAATTATGTATTGTTTTGACCACGAATTATACAATATTTAATAAAGTTTATTTGATCAATAAGAAAATTTGAAAATAAATACAATGTATTATATTCATGATAATTCTATAAACGTTGTCTTTAAACAAATATACTAATACTTTAGTTAAAATTTATTTATCAGTCCATTAGTTTATTAGTGTTGAGACAACTTATAGTTGGCTTTACCAATGTTACTTAACTGCAATTATAGTTTAACTATTCATTTTTTCATTGTTTTTTTTCAAATAAACATTTTTTAAATAGAGTTATATTAACCTTTTATATTAAGTAAAAAAATCAATTAATTAATATATAAAATTAATAAAAGTAACGAATAAGTCTTAGAATAATTGTAATGCATACGCTTCAAAAAACTTAATAAAGCTGATGATTACAAAAATATTAAATTAATTTTAATAACATCAATAACATTCATATAACGTCTGTCTAGTTGCTCTCTCCTCCTCTTACTTAATCAAATCTTAATGAATAAATTATATAATAATATGCTATTTATGCGCTTTCAAAATCTGCAAAAAAAATTTTTGTGCTCATTTTATTTAACTACATAGATATAAATATATAGATATATTATATAAAAGTATTGTATTTGTAATTTATTTAAAGCCTGAATTATTTATTCGATCAATATCACCAACTTACTTTACAATTAATAACATGCGCACAGTTGATACAATTACCATATTTTTGTTGAGACATACAAAATTAAAAATGTGTTACTGTTATCTATTTTTCAAAATATATACGAGATATATAACATGACTAATTTTGGCAATATTCAGAAATAATTTAGAAAGAATACACATTTTGGGAGTTATAATATATTTATATATTATATTGTGATATTCTCTTCGTATGAGAGACGTGCGTTTCTAAAATTCTGTCGGATCATCTAACAATTCAGTATGAATATGTGAGTTTAGTCTGTCTAAAGTAATTTTATGCACTTGAATAAATGAATAGTATAATACAAGAGCTTCAAAAGAAAGCACGGATATAAGCGAAAATTAGAAATTAAACTATGAAGAAACAACTATTAATGCAATTATCTTGACATTATTTTAGAACATATACATCTGTTCTGTTAATTGAAGTATAAATAAATTAATACGTTTGTAAAAGATAGCCGTTAGGAAAAGTTAATTTCATTTTAAACACATAAATAATTAATAGCTACTTGCATTTATTATAATGTAATTTTTGTAAATTTGTGCGAAGAGTATATATGCTAAAAGAAAATTAATATTTTTATTCAGACACGAAGATACATATTAACCAAAAAATTGAAATGAAAAATTCTCTATTTAAATTTGCGTATAGGTCAACATTTAAAAAAAATGCATTAAAAAGAAGAAATTTTCATGCTAACATACTTTAATATGTGTATATAATGTTCATTGCATTGAATGATAATCACTATTGTTTAAACATAAATGTTCTCAAAGAGGATAATTAACGAGCTCTGATTGTAGAAGATTCATATCTTAGTGAGATATGTTTGATGAGTGATATGAGAACGTCTGCGCTAGGCAGTAGATATTAATATAGCTACAATTTGCTGCACGGACGCAACTAAATTATCGTTATAATAATAATGATAATATAAAAAAGTAAGCAAATCATTCATTAGGAATGCGTTTGTAATTTAATTGAAAAAGGCGAATAACATATTTGTTAATATCTTGGAATTATAAGCAACATCACTCAATTAGAAATGGTGACAATTGCTCTCCTAATGGTATCGCGTTATAAGAATTAATTACAAATCAAATATATTAAATGTGTTTCGTTTAATATTATACGTCATTTATATTATATATATATATTATATATATTATATTATATATATTATATATATTATATTATATTATATATATTATATATATCAAAATTGACATTTTCAACTTGGAAAAATTGTTATAACAATAATATTATTTATGACTACTACAATATCAGAAATATAATGTAATACTTAATATTAAATAATTTCGGAAAGTGAGCATAAGGTTAAAGAAAAATTAAAAAAGGATAATAAATGAAGAAGAAGAATTATATATACGGAGATTGTATGTCGCAAAAGAGCTTAATTATCGTTTCTATATGTACTTATAGTTTCTGTACGTACTTACAGTTTAAAAGGCGGAGAAGATACTTAATTATGATACTTTAACTATGCATCACTTTAAATATTTCAAAAAAATTAAATCGCCACAGTACTTTAAACTTTAGCATTCAATGTCGTTATATTTTTAAAGCAGCGCGAAAATAAACATATAAACTTCTGCAAAAAATAGAGGAAAGTACTCAACTGATGAAAGATAGCTAAGTTTTATAATATGGAACTGCAACATGTGATTAATGTATTATATTACACGATACATATATTACGTTATGAGAATTATGATATTTTAAATATTTATTTAACATTTTTAACTCTCACAAGCTACAAATGATCTGCTAAATTTCTGCGTAAAGATTTTTTTTCTTTTTTTTCTTTTTTGAGAAAACAGAACATCTTTTAAAAGAAATATATATTATTTTCTTGTTTCTTTTCTTCTTATTATTTACATGCATCCAAAATATTTATGTATTAATGTTTTATATACAACATATACATATAAATAATATATATAATATATATCGCAAAATATAATATTATAATTTTATAAAATTGCTTTATTATAAAATTTATTGGCAATCATTATTTTTTATATTGTCATCAAATTTAACACGTAAACGAAATTAGATTAGAAGAAAAATATTTTATCAAAGAATTCAACAAGTATTCTATTAGAAATGTTAAAAATGAGAATCCTTTAATTCGTGAAATATACACTATAATTTTATTTTATAAATTAAGCTACTAGTAATTCGATTTTTATAATTATATCAATTTCAATTCTATTCTTTTCACTTTTCACTTACTAGCAATTTTGAAGCTAGGTAGCTTGGTTGCAATTACTATCTTTTGCGTTGGTCTTCTCATTTCTATATTAAATTATATTTATCTTTTATATCTTTTACAAATCATGCGTAATACAGTCATATTCGATCGTATATAGAAACCATTATTATTTTTAATATTTAAATTATATGTTTTACTATTTTTAATATTGTACGAATATTCGTAAAGTTAATAATAATTTACTTTATTTCTTAATACTATAATTTCTTATCACTAATATTCATATGTACATATTACAAATCAGTAGTTTTAAAAAATTATTCACACTAAGTTAAATTAAAACTAAAAATATTGTGAGGCAACTCTCAAGACAGAACAGCATAATTACGATTTAAGTAGAATTTAAACTAAAAGTATACAAACAAGAATAAAAGATCATTTTTATTAATTTTTAAAAATCTAATGTCAAATATCATTGACAAATTTTCGAACAATTTCATCTTTCCATGTAATTATCCATAAATCGTCACATCCTAAATTCCCACTGCGTTGAAGTTTCTACATGGATATGCTGGCAATCCGCTTACGTTTATTACAAGCGGTCGATTTTCACTAATAGCATAAAACGAGAAGTCTACATCTCAAAATGTTATTACATATCATCTTTCATAAAAAACTTTTTATATATAAGATTTTATTCTTTTTATTTTTTTAGCAAATCGGTAAATGTAATTAAAATTTTTTGAAGTATTCTATCATAATAATAAAAATTTTTATTAAACATAATATTTTAAATTATGTTATAAATAATACTGTATTCATTTATCATAGTACAGGAATTGAGTAATGAATCAGTAAACACAATAAATATCTATTTTAATATCATTAATATTCATATATATTTTCGTTGCAAGGCGTTAAAAAAATTTTCCATTTTAATAATATTTCTTTTTTAAAATGTTTTATATTTAATATTTATATACTTCTCTCCTTTGAGTTAATAATATTCTAATGTATAAATAAAATTAAATAAAAATATATACGAGATAAGAAATATTCCATACTTATTTATATCTTTCTCGTATAAACAAAAAATGTAAAAAAAGAATTTCAATTTTGAAGTGAGCAACAAAAATTGTAGATTTTTCTTGAAAACATTATTACTTTATTTGTTGCTATAATTTTTATTTATAAATTTTTCGTACATTATACATGTATTATTTTAAGTAATTATTACTTATTTTATTATACATATTTCAATTAATTTTAGGGTTGACTAAGCTTTATGTATAAATTATAATAAATTAACAATTTTTAATAAAACATAAGTATCTTATCTTATATGCAAGCTTCTGGTTTGATAATAACTTTATAAGCACTGTGGAAGATTTTCAACTACGCGAAGAATTTCAGAAATAAAAATTCTGAGTGACAATTTGGATTTCCGATATTTCTTGAAAATATATTACACAATAAGCATTTTAAACTGATTGTAGTTTAAATTAAAATAATTAAACTATGTTTTTGTGTTGTAAATTAAATTAATAGAATATTCATATTTTGAGGATATGTATTACCAACAATCGATACAGTTTAAATTAAATTTATGTATATAAAAAATAGATGTATATTTATAAAATTTTAGAATATAACAATTGATTGTTCAATAATTTTATTATATTTTACATATATTTTTCATCTATTTAACATAGAATCTATTTACTGATTGATCAATTAGCATTTGTCTCTATAATATAATTTTAGACAATCAGTATCTTTTATACATATATATTAGGTGTAGTAAAAAAGAAATCCATTATTTTTGCAT
>NW_012130073.1:4534842-4547878 GCF_000143395.1 Atta cephalotes
ATATATATATAAATATCCATATTATAGATATATACTTAAAAAATAAAATCTTTTATTTTCTAATACATGTCAAGTTCTATTTTTTATATAAAAATATTTTATATAAAAACATGTGATGTATTATTAGTGTTGGAAAAATTATAATATAAACAACAGTAGGCAGCTCTAATATGACAATTTCAACATTTTTAGAAATAAAATAAATCTGTTTAAATAAGAGGAAGATATTTATGTCCTCGTTATATGCGATGCGAATGATATATTTCTCAAGTATCGAATTCATGTAACAAGAGTGAAGGTATTATTTATGTCTATTAAAGAAGATATGTAGTTAAATCATATCTGTTATACAAACAATATTATATAACAAGATTTTTTTGCGTGATAATTTATGCTATTATTTGTATTCTCAAATCACATAAAAGATTATATTTAATTACGACAAATACGTTTTATCATATTATAAATATGCATGACCAAAAATTACTCCAGTGATAAATGATATAAAAGTTAATCATCATACACGCACAAAAATGTTTGTCAATTGGTTTATACTTACCGTTATTTTGAATAGTAAAAGCAGCAGGATAAATCAAGTTCACATTTGACAGAGATAAATTATATTTTAAAATTCTAATAATTTGATTTAAAGTACAGTAAAATAAAGTAAAGATTTCTTTGCAAAACCTATGCTTTACATAATACAAATGTAAATTACTATTATCAAAATTAATACTATTTATTCAAAAGTAAAATTGCTATTTATCAAAAAGATCAGAATCTTGACAAAGTAAAAAAAATTAATACTTCACAAAAACAGTTTTAATAAAATAATAAAATGATATGATATTTCGTTATTTGCCTTGTTATATTACATAAGTAACGTATCAACAAATATATAAATTTAAATAAAGTAAAAGAAATAAATTCAAACTTAAAATTATTTGAATTTTCTCATCTAAATAGTTAAGTACAATATATATTTTTAAAAGATACCAAACTTTCGAATTTCTACTTTAAATTTCACATATAAATCTTTGTTGCCATGCATTATTAAGATATTACGTGTTATTGTTCTATTCTTTTTACGATACTAGTTTTCTTAACTTTTCGAATTTACGATACACTACTTGGTAAAGTTTTCAGCGCAGTAATAAATATTAGATTATCATGAAAAAGTGATGTGATATTCATGCGCAAAAGTCGATACAGAGCTTTGTACCTTTTGTGGATATGTTATGTATTTTATGTTATTTATTTTCTTAAGATATTCAATGTTCTTAAGAAATATTTAGTGTACACATATGCACTGTGTGATATCATTAATTAAGATATGGTAAGCGTAATAACATTTTCTCTAAGCTACAAAGTACTATTATACATTTGACTTTTTGTAAATATTGTGATGGTACCATCTATTTAATGATATATTTTAATTTAAAAGAAGTAATATTAATATCAAAGTATGTAATTAAAATGCAAAATATGATTAAAATAAAAAATTTTAATGTAATTAAAATTGATATTTAGCAATATATAAAATAATAATCTTTAAAAATAAAATCCTTAAAAAACCTTCTATACAAAATTAGAATAAAATCATATATCAATTGAAAACATAATTATTCAGAATAATAAACTAATTATGTTCAAAGAATGATAATGTTATAATGGATCTCGTTAACCAGGGGCGGCGAAGTAAAATTTTTTAGTGTATGGAGTTCCCGAAGATAAATTGAGGAAGAAGAGAGGAAGGGGGGGGGAGATAAATATATTTACTCATACATATTCCTCATACTTTTTTACATGGCAAAAGTAGCTGCTTTAATTTTATTTTTTAAAATAAAATTATTAATTTATTGCTCCTCCATATTTAACTTATCGACCATTTCTCGATAAATGTACAATATGATTTAGACTTCTGTTTCATTGTCAAGCGAAGATCGATCGATAATTTTTTAAATGTCTTAAATAAGAAAATAATCTTTTGTTTGAAAGTTGATATCGGAATCGTTAAAAAAACGCGAATAAATTTTACTGGTATTCTGGTACAAGATCTCCGATCTCGAGATTGTCTTGTAAAAATTACATCTTTCAAGCAATGCACTAGCATTTTTCGTATGTTTGTAATTTCTAAAAACATTTTACAATGTAATTGAAGCTTTTGTTCATCAAAACAATTTTCTGATTTCTCATCAGACTTTGATGTCAAATTATAAAACTGAGTTATTTCTTGGACTGTAACATTGTTTTTGCCTATCGCAAAATTTTCAAATAAATTTAAAAGCATCATAGTTTCTGAATTAAATCGATTATTCATTGACATTATGACGTGATCAAAAATTTCGAAATACATTTTTCGATAATAATCTTACGGTATGTGAAAAATATGAGAATTGCTAGTACTGCTTTCCTCACATAACACTTAGGTACATTATGTAAGATATCAAGGTATTTCGGTTCTTCTAAGCTAGAGCACTAGTTTATCTTTATAAAATAATGCCATATATTATCGAATTTTGATTCTCGCATTTGAGTGAGCAGTATTAATCACTGTCCTAATTTTTTTATAAGCTTAATTTATATTTAAGTCTGATTTTTGTAACTCGATGTTCAAAATCTCAATTCTAAAATCTCAATCTGAAAAATTTCTATTGTTGAGAATAACAAAAAATAAAAATTGAAGACTTCTAGATGATTCTCTTTGATGAATCTGGCTACTTTCGCGGATATACTGCATCTGTCATCATCAATGTGCAATGGATATAAATCAGATTGGGAAGATATGGCTATTCAGGACAGAAGTCTGTCACAAGTCCTGATCAAATATTATACAGATATGAAATTCAGTGTATGGAATTCCATACTTTGAATTATTCAATGTATGAAGTATTCCATATCAACCACTGGAGTGGCCGCCCCTGTCGTTAACAAAAGTAAGCTCCGGTTTTCTGTAGTCAGTATGAAATAATTTAATAGTTTAATAATTTAATAGTTTTCACTCTGTTTTCGTAACATGATAACTTCTGAAAGACAAATAGCATAGAGGTAGAAAGAAAGAAAGAAAGAAATATTATGTACAGACATTTCATTTTTAAAGATATCTCCTTATATCTGGATATCTTCTTATGATAAATGTTTGGAATTTTAATATCGCCGGAGGCATACTGGAACGTGAACGGAAAAATTTACTACCACTTGTAGTACTCAAGTAACAAGAAAAAGTCACTATAATGCTTTTACGGAAAGTGTAACAATTTGTAAACAGGAAATAAAAACTGAAATGTTAAACACATCTCCGTTAAAACATCCCCATTAACACTTATAAAAATATTAACATGGCTTTTATAGGTTTTCTTTTTTTTCGCTTGTTTCAGCTCATCGGCGAATGCGAACAATAACTAATTATTTCTTGGTAAATCTTTCCATTGCGGATCTTATGATGTCATTGCTCAACTGCGCATTCAACTTTATCTTTCTCCTTAACTCTAATTGGCCCTTCGGAATAGTGTATTGCACTATCAACAACTTCGTAGCACACGTGACCGTTGCTTCCAGTGTTTTTACTCTCGTCGTAATTTCATTTGACAGGTAAGTTTTTATTAGAAATTTCTTTCTACATACATATCTGTTTCTTTCTCAGCCTCTTTCCTTGTAATAACATTATCAATATTAGTTATCTAAAATTATCATGTAATTTATTATAAAAATATAAAAATAATTATTCGTTGCAGTTTCTAAATTTTTAACGATAAATCATTTGTTTAACTTTGTTTGAAATTGTTTTCTTTAATTAAATAAAGAAAATAGATTAAATAAAGAAAATAGATTATTAACTATTTGTAATGTTGTATAGTGATAAATTATAAAAGTAAGAGTTATATCTAATAAAAGAAGATACAATGCAAATTAAACAATTTTATGTAATATATATAAATTAAACAATTTTATGTAATATATATAAATATTTTGTTTTATAACAGTAATATTGTTCATTATAATTCCAATCATATGGACACAACCAATAATTTATTGTATAATAAATATATATTTGTATAAACTACTTTTCTATTCTCTCTAAAACTTTTATTTGTTTATAATAGATGTTTTAAGTTTCGTTTTTTTCATCGATTTATTTTATACGGAATAAAATAATTTGTTTTCTGTTGATATGGGGTTTACGCAATTAATTGTAAGATACGTCGAGAAAATAGAGACACACGAACACTCGGTTTCATAGATTCTTTTTAATAGACATATGAAAAGCTACCAATGCGGCGAAAACGCTGTATGTAAGCCGTGGAGGAGAATGTCATCATTTAAATTGATATCATTCGTATATCGATATCGAATCGATATGCAATCTGAAGAGATAGTCGAACGTACTGAATCGTACCACTTCACTCGTTTGTTCAGGAAACGAGTAAAATGTGTAAATGTATAATACATACCAATAAATTCATTTTTCTTCCTTTATCTCACATTGTTTTATTTCGTTATGCATTCTTTCTTTTTTCAATAAAACCTAAAATGATAATTTTATTTTCTTTATATTTTCAATATATCGTAATTTATATCTTCAATAAGCGTGCATATGATTAATTCTATTTTAGAAATTATTAATTCTATTTATATTACTAATACAAATAAAATATATGTAATAAAATCATTCTCTTAAAATTTGTGTAATTGCATTAAAATGATTCATTCACAACATATCTATGTATAATAAAAATATTTTCTTAAAATTTGGGTAATTGTATTGAAATGCTTCATTCACGATATAAATTACTCTTTTTACATAGCACAAAATAAAAAAATATATACATCTACAACTATTTAGTTTTTGTTAAAGTAAATTTGTTTTAATTATATAAGTACGTAAATATGTTTAAAAATTATATAAGTACGTAAATATGCATTTTTTTATTTCCCAAGTATTAAAAAATTATTTAAATAATTAAAATCTAAAATAAAATCTATCATAAAATAATATTATCTAATCTAGCCTACTGGTAAAGATTAGTCGGTATTACATCCTGTCAATTATTACATCCTGTTTAATTGATAAACGTGGTAGAAGTGATAAACTGTTATTATTGCGTGCATGCGGGAGGTATAAGGATAATAATGTTAATATCGAAACTAGAAACGTGTTTATAATCTGATGAATGTTTGTGAGAAACACACAATAATTTATGAATTATACATTGTATCATTCTGTTAGTGAGATAATTCTAATTAGCATCACATTAATAATGTAGTTATATTTAATCATCGATTTCAACTCTCAGATGTTAAACAATTATGAATAAGATTTTGTTTTATTCAATACGTTAATATAACATTTTACGATATTTTTTTATTTTACATTTTTCTTTGAAAATATGATTATACGTATATTTAATACCTATCTTCTCTTATATATCTTCAGGAGGTACGAAAATCAAAATGCTTTGATCTATCTAAAAATTACATAGAATATTATTTAAAAAAAACTAAAACAATATTAAAATTTTTAACCGATTGACCATGCAATTTTTAAAAAAGAAAGAGCTAAAATTAGAATTTTATGCATGGTGTTGTATGACATATGCATTAAATAATGGATATATATATAATAACTTACATAATTACATAATTACTTACGTTTAAAATGCTTTAATCCACATAAAAAACATATAAATAGTTAGAACAAATCTTTTTTTACATGCTTGCAAGAATTTTAACTCTACTCACGTGTAATTTATTTGTATACAAGTAAAAAACTGATGAAAGCATGGCTATTTGAGCATTTAAAGAAATATATGCGGAAAACTTGACAACGCTGTTGCCTTCCGATATTACGTTAGATTGTGGCTTGCTTCATCCTGTAACACATGTGTGATGAATATATATGTGCTTGCTTATAACCTATTGTTATGTTTGTAACTGTAAAACACGTATAATGATACGTGAAAATAATATTTTAACCTTAACTGTCAATTACTAGTGTGCAACTCGAGTAGGAATACCAACCTCATTTTCAGAATGCAACGTTGCCAAGTTATCGATAATCATTGAACATAAAACATTAAATTACTTGCATTTTCTAATAATAGAATGTTAATATTATAATTTATAATTAAAAATTAGCAATCAATGTTATATTTAATTTTAATAAACCATAAATTAGTCTTTCTTATTATTAAAAGATTTTCATATATTAGATTGATATTATCAATAAGTAGAATAATAGCGTACCCTCCTCACGATCCACTCCGCAAGTGATTGATCGTACATCCTTAAATTGGACTTAATTTAATCGTATCTATTATATAATAAGCTTTTCATACTGAACACAATTGTGGAATTATTAAACATACTTATGTTCGGAATGGCTTTTGATCGGAATTATATCATTTTATTGAACAATTTCATTGGGATAGATATCTGCTCTAATCTCTCTATTTTTTATTTTTTACAATATTACCCTTCAATATTTAAAAATTAAATTCTAAAGGCTTCCAAAAATTTGTTTGCGCGTATGGCCCTAAAGTTTCAGGGTTGCTAAAACTAATTTATTGATTCGTTTTCAAAATATCTTACTCTTACTTAGATAATTATTTATGATAATATTGACATTCATTTGATCTTCATGTATTTTGTTCATTAAAGTATTAAACAATTATTATAAAGTAATAAAATTAATAATTTAATTAAATGTAAATATATTTATTAATTATTTTATTAATTGTTATTATTAACTATTATTATTAAGCATTATTACATTAATTATTCTTTCAACAATCTCATTAAATGTCGTATTATTATTAGCTTGCAATTAATAATCAACTTATAATAAATTGACTAAAAGTTTCATTACTTTAATATATTTTAGTATAAATTATTTTAACGTACAGTAATTTTAACGAAGAATGTTCAAATTTTTAATCATTTTAGTATTTAAATATTTCTTTGTTTTCTTTTTATTATTATTGATCTTCATATATTTATTATTATTCCTGTTTTTAGTTTGTTTATCTATAAGTTTACAAATACAATTTTAAAGTATTTATTAAATTTTAGCTTTTTGATTCAGTTTCAATCTGATTTACCTTAGTATTTATCTTTTAAAATGTAATATTTTAACAAAAAATTAATACAAGCAAACATAAAAAAAAGTATATAAGTTCAATATAAGTTGAATACTTCATTCAACTTATATAAGTATATATAATTAGTCATTACAAGAAATCCATTTCAGAAACGTGTAATATTTTATCTTTTATTAAGAATTTTATAAAGAATTATTTTTTTCTTTTCATCTTCATTCATCAAAAATAAAAAGAACAAATTATTATGAATAAAATTCCAACGCGCAACTCTCATTTTTCACTGCATAGATATTAAAAATGCTGATAATCAATTTTATGGAAATCACGTCACGTTAATAAAAATTGGTATATCATCTTGCCATTAATCACGTGCTCCAAATTTATTATTAATATGGAATATATAGATATATATCAAGCGGGAGAATAAATGTTATTTATAATATTATAGAACCATTCATAATATTCTTTAAAATAACATTAATATATGTTCAGAAAATGTGCATTAAATATATGCGTATAGCAATTTCTGGTTATGTTCTTTATGCAAACGATGACTTGTATTTATATAAGTTTTAATAAAAAAACAAGACATTTGCGAATTGGGAATTGCACGCTAGTGTATGTAGAGTCAAGTTATACATATGCCATATTAACGCGAAACTGGACAATGTACTCAGCTTATTAATCAATATCTGTGATGTGCAATAAATATAGTTTACCCTCGCGAAATCGAATGAATTAATTGTATTCTCATTAATGAAAATGTTGAACTAATACACTATTATCGATTCATGTAAACAACACGAAAACATTGTAAATAAAAAATAAAAGTAACTGAATATAGATGCAGTAATTTAATACATAAAATAGAAAATGTGTTATATATTTTTAAGTACAATATATTTTCATATTAATCATATTTCCCATTTTTTAATATTGTTTTCTCTTTTCGTAGAGCAAAATAAAATACACATAACATAATGTAGCAAATAAATATTACAAGTTAAATAAAGACAACATTTATTAAGTAATATGTGAAATTTAATATTTTAATTATTAAAATATTTTTCATATCATGAATTAATAAATTGCAAAAAATTATTGAACTTAATCTTTTATGAAAGAGAAATACGACAATTTTCCTATAAAAATTAAAGATAGAAAAAAAATTTCAGATAGAAGATAAACTTCTACACTCTTTCTTTCCTCTGTTATACTATATTATACTAATATATTATTATAATAGTTTATACAATAGCGCACGCAAATAATAAATCAAATTTAGAAGCATTCGACATATAAAGCAGAGAGAGATTCTCTTCTTTCTTTAATTAAAGTTAGAACATAAATTATTCGTTACGACAGCCCTCAAGATGATAAAGAAAAGATAAGATACAAATTCATGCTCGTCGGTCATTCCACTATCGATGCAGTTAACCCGAAGGTCACAGATTAATATCTGATTCGTTCCACATAAAGCGTTCAAAGAAAAAAAGACTATCACATTACTTTTTTATCAATACTTTTTTATCTTATACTATATCATTACTTTTAAGTTTGATTATAATAATTATATTATAATAATTATTTATTGTAGATTTGATTAAACATATTTATCTATTTAAAAATTCAATAATGAAGAATTCGAAATATATTACTGTAAAAAATGTTTCCTTTCTCATCATGTAAATGATATTTTACGAATTAGTTCTATTTTATTTCTTTAAGCACGAAAGAAACAAGCCTGGTACAGGTGTGTTTAAATATAATGTATAAAGACTTTTAAACTTTTCACAAAGTTGTTTAAACTTTTTATTTTTAATAGCCATATCAAATTTGTCAAAATATTTTACTAAGAATATTTTGTCTATAAATTTTGGCCATCTAGTATAATGATCGTTAATAAGAACAATCAAGTTATAACAAGAGTTTATTCATTAAAAGTTAGAAAATTTTTGCCGTTCATTTAACAAAATAATTATACATAAATTATACTTCAATGTTATTGTCAAGTTGTCAATTAATTACTTGTGGCAAGACAAGAATTTTAAAGTTTCATACTTAAATTATTTTATGGTAAATTAACTGCGTGTTGGAAATTGATGCTGAAGTTGTGTGGAACTTTAGAACTAGAAATGGGTAAGGGATGAATATAATGAACATTAATTGATGTAGGAAGATCAGAACTGCTTTTTGAAGTGCCTGTTATCAGAAAGATTATAGTAATTAACGATCACTCAAACTGTCGAATAACTGAAGACTGAAGAAAATGAACTGTAATTGGATTAATTTACGTTTTATAGAAACTGTAGCTCTTAACTTTTCTAATTTCTAATTTGTCCCATTTGTACTTAATATAAACGCAAACATTACTCTGATTACCTTAAAATAATTAAGAAAAATAGAATAATGATTTAAATTAGAATGCTCTTCTTGTATGCAGACTGATTAATTTTGCCGATAGTTCATTACACTTGACATAAAATAAAAACTTTGTGTTAAGTATTAAATTAAAATATAGATTAATTCGATACAATCTTTCATTATGTTTTCATAAAGAATTTTAATAAAGAATGAAATTAAAACAAACGTTTGATCAATAATGAAATTCGAAATCTTATGCACGCATATCGCAGTTTATATATTACATCAAGATGACATAAAAGATTATTAATATTGAAATCGTAACTATAATTAAGTTTATCATATTTAAGTTTATCATTTCACAAATTTCAACTTTTCGATCCGATTGGCGATCCATCAATTAATAACAGCTCATTAAAGGTAAAAGTGAATTAACGATCAATCAATGTCAACAGTCAATAATCCAATTTTGCCAAAGATTTTTCCGATGGAATTATAAAATATCCAATTTTTGATTCGTATTTTATAAATATTGAATTATCAATTTGCATGTCAATATTTCGCGCTTTACTGCTTTTTATATTACATTATCCTTCTCTCATCAATAAAAAATTAATAAATACTCTTAAAGATAAGAACGCAATCAATTTTAAGCATCATATAATAATAATAATTCAGTGTTCGCGTATTAAAGATTGTTTAGAGCTTCGGTAACGTTAAAGTTTATAAATAACAATAATAAATAAAAAGTTTATATTTAATTAGCTGTAGTTGGAGGTAAAAGTGGATTATCTTAGCACATTAAACAAGTTCAGTATTACAATGCTTTTCACGTCTTGATCGATGAATGAGAAGTTCGAACAGTTCTAGATAGCTATGCTTCTCACGTACTGCGATTTGTATGTGCACAGGTTGGACTGACAATATACCAGAAATTAGATTTGCTACCCATTAAACATTTATTAGACACTACACTTACAGCCTTTATCTCTTTGTAATATGCCATATTATATATCACATCTATATATCCTGATACTTCGTTGACCCATAAATAACTCAATAAGAGATATAAATTAATTATGTAACTTCTAACATAAGAAATAATGAATTTAGTTATTGCCAGATAATAAAGTGACAAAGTCCGTAGAAAATTTATCTCTCTTCTATTCCTTATTATTGCTGTAATGAGAAATAATTTTTATTTTATTCTTTTGTTAATACCGTTGGTTTTTCCTTCGCTTGGTACTCAAAGAGTATTCTCTTGTGACAATGAGTTTTCTCTTCGTAATGCAATGTACTAATAATTTTATTATATGACTCAAGATAAAAATAGAAATTTATCTTTTCACGTATCATTTCATCACATTAAAACATTTTGAAGTCAGAAATATATGGGACGACTTATGTATAAATCGGTTGATAAATATATAAAGAAAATATGTGTTAAATTTAACTAGTATGTTAATTACTAGTTAAATTTACTTTTAATATAAATTTACTTCTAACTTTTTATATATTAAAAAAAATATATTTAAAAAAATAATGAAAATATTACGTCTTTGAGACGAATATTCATATGCAATTTTCGTGTCTAGACATCCTCATGTATTAGTATTTTACCTGTAATAAATGTCTTGATATGTTTTCGGAGATAGCTCATCGTACAGTTATTTACAAACAGGTTTCAAGTTGTAATTCTTATCACATATACAGAACTTCGCGTTCTCGTGAAAAATGTCATTATGGTTTCAACGGCTTTATTAAAATAAATATCTTGTCATCATGAAAAAATTCATGAAGAAAACAACAATGTAACCGTTTTGTCTACGTCACTTATTGTTTTGGTTTTATACAATACTACACAACAGCTGCATTTATCTGCTTTTTTCATAGAAAAGATTTTTTTTCAAAGAAAGATGAGGGTCACAGCAGAAATGCGTCAGGGGTGATTTTTAACTAAAATTTAAAAGTTAGGGATTATTAGTTGTAATTTTTTTTTATTTGCATTGTTAAATATTTTGACAATAATATCAAATTTCTATTGAAATAAATCTTTTTTATATTAAAATTTTATATTAAAATTTAAGAAAGTTTAAATATATTAAAGTAAAAATCGAAAAATGTTAATGGGCGATATGGAGTTGATGGTAAAGCGGAAGGTAAATCAATGATTGATAATTCTTTTAATAATGTAACAAAAATTTAAATAAGAAATTTTGAACGTTTCGACTATATTTTTTAACCATCCTCAGCAAATAATAAATAACATTTTTCCTATCGTGATGCAAATGTACTATGTATTAACATGATGTAACGCTTTTCATGTGTCATTGCGCTTTATTTTCCACGCCTCCACATCATCCTTTGACATTTTTCGATTTTTATTGAAGATTAAGAGTCCTATAATTTAATTTATTGTACATATTTTCAAGTAAATATCTGAATTATTCAGATATTTTTATTTGTCTTTATAAATCTAAAGATAAGATAATTAACTGTGCTATTAAAATTTTAATAAAGATTGAAACCTATTAAAGCAATATTTGTATGTTAAATGTTTTGAAAGGTATCTTCTAATATTTTTTATAACAGATATAACTAGCTCATAATTTTTCAAATGTTAAATATTATTTACAATTTCAAAAATAAATTTGTTTTATATTTATTAAGCTAACTTTTTTAATACTGAACAGTTTTGTTGGTATCAACAACTAATAAATAATAGTGACAAAATACGATATGAGAGATTTTATCATTTGGTTCAATTATTTCTTCATGACAGCTTTCATCGTTTGTCTGAAAACATTAAACAGAGAAATTTCTCAGAGTAGTAACAAAGTGTTAAGATCTCAAAGAGTATCAAGTTTTCATTATTAGCATACGATGTATAATGATACAATGTATAATGACAGACACAAATACGAGCATTCGGCCTACATACATGCGGCAAACTATCCTGCTTTCAAATACGCATTCGGTAGCATTATTTATTAGAAATTAAGATTTAATTTGTAATATCTTTGTGAACTTAATAAAGAAGAATAAAAATAGTTTCCTTTCTTTGATTATAATTTATACGCCGATATAGACACTTACGTAGAAATTCTATTGTAGATTTATACATTTCTAAAACTTCCTCCGATTTCACGAGAACATAAAGCGTAGAAGTAATTGTCAAGTTTCCTCGGAAACTCGCTGAGTAGTTTATTGCATGGCAAATGAACATCCATATTAACGTAGATTATTTATTATCTCAATCAATAAAACTAAATCGATGATAATTGAATAACATTATAAAATACACAATTAAATTCATGAACTTTTGTTTATTGTAAAGATAATGTATTGTAAAGATAATGTATATGACCTTTTTTTAATTCTCTCATTCGACTAATTAATAAAATATGTTACACTGAAATAAATCCGTATTCAATAACAGTATTCAAATAATTTTCATATAACATATTAAAATTTCATAATATATAATTTCATAATATATTTCATAATATAGCATAACATTTTAACAAAGATATATATATATATATATATATATATATAATATATATATAATATAT
>NW_012130073.1:4547898-4549754 GCF_000143395.1 Atta cephalotes
ATTATTATATATATATATATATATATATATATGTGTGTATATATATATATATATATATATATATATATATATACACATATATATATTACATTTAATTGTCGATTTTAACACTTAAATACTAAACAATTCTAAATGAGATTTTATTGTATTATACAAAATGTAATGTCAGTTATATAAAATACATAACTAAAGTTTATTCAGAATTATTTATACCATTAAATATATAATATCATGTTTTGTTTTATTATAGTTATTATACATATCTACATACGTATATAGTAGGTAGTAAGAGATATAGTATAGATTTTGTATTACTGATTCTAAAAAGTGCAATGGCATTACATTGCACGTATACATATATGATAACGTACTTCAAACTTATGTTTTACGGAGTATAACATTACGTGTAGCATAGGGGAAATATTTTCGATCTAAAATATCAGTACAATTCGCAACAAAGCAATTTATATTTTTATTACACGCAACTACATCGCTTCGCATAATTGCATTTTGAATTTCTAACTTACACGCGAAATAGCTATTGTATAAAGCATCCATATAATTCTATGTATGTTTTATGTAATAAACTGTATGCATAATAAATAATATGTGAAGAGTAATATACATATAGAAATGAATAATAAAATGTTTAATTAAAATTTTAAATCATCGCTTCGAACAAATCATTATTAGAAGAACATTATATAAAAACAACATTATATATGAACATTATATATGAACATTATATATGAAAAAAAGAAATAAATAAAAAAAATACTATCTATATACCTTTCTTTTATTATAATTTTACTAAAATTTTATAATAAAGTATTATCAAATCTTATTTTATTTGGTAATAGTAAATATATATAGCTATGTCTCAAGTTATTATGCAACAAAACTTGTAAAAAATATTTTATCAAAAGGAGTAATAATAGCACAAGATTAAACACAATAACTCTCAGTAATTCGTTTGAATCTGTTGGGGGATATTAAACAGCATCGTTGTGCCATTTGTTGCAGGTATATGGCCATTATGTATCCTCTTAAACATCGTATGTCTCGCAAGAGGACAGTGATTACTTTGATTTTAATCTGGGGCATTTCATCGGCACTAGCAACCCCGTGTCTTTTATATTCCACAACATCATTGCGCAGGTAATTATAATAAATGAATCACTAAACAAACTTTTATTAATTTTGTATTTATGAACAATTTGATTTTACACTCTTTTATCTTATCTTAAAATATTATAAATTTATATTACAAAATTATATCTACACGTAATTAAAAAATTAATCTAAAATAATAAAGAGAAAAAAAGTGCAACAGAAACTATAATAAATTTTACGTTTATTATCGCAATAATAAAATTAATACATAATAGTCCCTTAATATTATGCATCTCATATATTTCTCATACTTTATATGTATATTTCAGTGTCATTTACGTAAGTTTGAATATTAATTCGAAATATATTGACATTAACGCTTATTGTCTTTCTTTTTCTATTTTTATCAATATACATTATTGTGCAAAATTATTTTCAGATAATATTAGTATTATTATATATATATTACTTCTTATAATTTATTATAAGCTGTAATGGATTAAAGAATACATAAAAAAATCTCATTTAGGTAGATAGTATGTTTCGTTGCAAATGTGAAATGCTGATCACGTTTACAAGGATGCATTACCATAGGGCATAATGCCAGATCATATTAGGTATGGGAAAAAGTTCGTAGCGTTTTTCCTGTTACATCTAACGGGAAAAACGCCACGAATTTTTTTTCCACACCTAATATATATGTATATATATATATATATATATATATATATATATATAGTATA
>NW_012130073.1:4552596-4556898 GCF_000143395.1 Atta cephalotes
AAACACTTTTTAATTAGAAATATCAATAAATTTTTTATAAAACAAGAAATATAAAATTTTCTGAATACTATGTATGAAAAAAAGACAGTACAGACATGTGTCAACTATATAAAATTATTATCATGTTATTATATTACTAGTATTTTATTTCATGTCACTTTCATCTGTCACTTTTATCTGACGGTCGACTAAAAATTTATCTTTCCGTTTTTTTTGTTCTGCAGAAACAAAAAAAGAAAGCTCAGAATTTATAATTTTAAAAATACTTACAATTTAGTTGTATATAATTGTAACATCATATTTTATTAAAAATTAATAAAAAAGTTTGAAGAAAGTACGTTTTAACTAAAATATTCTTTCTTATAACAGAAATGAAATTTTTATTATACATTATAGTTGGAGCATAATTTAACTTAATCCTTTTATCAGATACGGCTGATAAAAGGATCACACATAAATTCGTGCATTATTCTTATATGTATATTTATACATTTCATATTTTTCAAATAAATTATTACCGACACAAACATTGATATTTAATAAAACAACGAAAGAAACATATTTTATTTTATTAATAAATAATGCAAATTGATAAATAAAACATTATTTACATTGGAATAACAAATCAAAATGTAAAAAATTAAAATTTAAAGATAGAATTGTTTTAATAATATTTTGTATTTTCTGTAGATTCAAATAATTCTTGTTAACGTTTTTATACATATGTATATAATACATCTTGCGTATTATTCTTTGCGTATCAATTGTGATCTTTGTATATTCTCAGAATTTTGAGATGTTGTTTAAAAAATTTGATAGTTACAATTAATTGCAATGGGATATATCAGTTTGGCTTTTGCCATATGTTAAATGTTAATACACCGTATGCTAAATGTTAATAAAATGTTCCGACTTATGTCAGAATAAATTAATCAGTTATTATATATTAAAAAAATTTTATATATTAAAAAAAGTCTATCTAATTTATTCAACTTCAACTAGAAGTACATATCTCATTTGTATTCTCATAGATTTTCTTAAGACTTACATAAAATATTCGACAAATGATGATATAAATTTGGAAAAAATTTGACATTTTTGTATTTTAATAAAACGTTGCAAAATTTGCAGATTATATATTTGTTCAATAATCTGCTCGAGCAAAGCTTTAAATTTCTTATCATTCTGAGCCAGCTGTTTCTTTTTTCATCTATAAATTCTCACTTATTTTCTCTTTGCTTATGATTTTTTTTGTATATATGTAATATATATTTATTGCTTGGTATTATTTAAAAAAAATTAAAAAATTGTTATTTATAAATAAAAGAAAGATTTTAATATATGTTCTATTTTTTATCTTCCAAAATGTAACAGCTAATGAAAAGAATATCTAACCAAAATTTTCTACTTTTTTCATTCTAAGCACATTATGTATCTGCTTTACAGGTTTCTAAAGCTGATCTTTTGACTATCCTTTAAAGCCGACCGTCTGCTTCTAAAGTTCATATGTTTCCAAAATCGTCTGTATTTCTTTTCTACAATAAATAATTTCTCATAAATTTTAACAAACTAAAAATAATTTTTTGTAATAAAAAAATTATGCACTTATTGTGTTATAAAACGTTAAATATTATTACACATGTTACTTACACATGTTATGATTGCATGTAACTTAAAGATGCGATATTTTGAAATTGCATTTCGAAATTAAATAACAGAAGAATATTTATAATTATTAAATTTTTTCAATTGTTTTTATTTAAAAAAGTGAAATTCGTATTCGCAAACATTTACTTTGCTTCCTATTGTGAAGTCAATGTTTCATATGAATAACTTCTACTCTTGTTTTTCTTTTATAGATTCATATCTCTGAACCTGTTTTTCTTTGGCTTTAGTCCTATGAGAGACTTTTTTTTCTCATATCCCTCCAAAAGACTTTATAAAAACAAAATTTTTTTAATAATTAATATTTGAGAATATAAGAAGTATTTATATAATTGATAAATGTATTTAGAAATATAATCGTCTCAATATTTATTACTACTGATCCATATTTCCTTCAATATTCTCAGAGAAATTGATGTATAATCAATTGCAGATATTCTAATGGCACAATTAGAATCTCTTGTTACTTACTGTGGCCTGACGGTGGTTATTTACATAGCAAAACGGAATATTGGTGAGTAATAACAGTTTTATTTTACTAAAATTCTCCTAAGCAAAACTTAACAGGTTTTAGTGTAATAAATTTTAAAAATATGTAAATCTGTCGAATGGGGATTGTTTTTTAGAAAAGGCACCTATAAAATTGTGTGCGAAAAAAATTCCCGTAAACATCATTCAATCTATAATAAATATGAAAGAGATTGAATCGAAGATTATTCTAAAGAAATAAAAAAATTATATATTTATTATACAGTATATTATACAGTGTATTATACAACATATTTATTATATAGTATATCACTGGAAATGATAAGAGAAGTTCGACCTAATTAGAATAGTTGCATTTGTTCCACATTACTATAATTTAAGACTTAAGATTTAAGTATTAATTAAAGATAGAGATTTGACTTTTATTGCTTTGCTATTTATTATAACTTATATAAAATATTCTTATAAGGCTATACAAAATAAGGTTAAAATTATAAATGTAATTATTAATGTATAAGTCAGAGAATGGGAAGTTATTTATTAAGAGTATGTTAGTTACCATTACTTATTACCGAGCCAAAATAGTAACAAAATAGTAAGCATTAATTCGCTAACTGTAAACAATACATAATATATCTCAATATACGGATAAAATATTTAAATTATAATTATATGAAGATTTGTTTCTCTCAATCAGCTTTAATAGAATAATACTTTATGGTTAAACAATTGTTTAATGTTAACAATAAGAAAATCAAAAAGAGAAGTCTAATTATAAATGTTTGTTAAAATAGAATCAGTTAATTTAAAGTATGACAAGAGAAAAACTCGTTTTTAATTAAAGTACAACAATAAAAAAAGCAAAAGTTTTGTATAATATATAATATAATATAATATATAATATAATATATAATATATAATATACAAAATATAAATTCAGTCTTATAAATTTATATATATATATGTACGTATATATTTTTCTATAATTGTTATAAATAAATAACGATTCGATATTTAAAAAAATTGAATTTTTTATATTTTATAAAAATTTTCAATTATTTTCAAAACTGATTGATAGTATTTATGCGTTAAATTGCTAACTGACAAAAATAGAAGAGACATGAAAAAATAAAACTACATAAAACTAGTACATAAAACTAGTAGATATTGAATGTGAAACGTCAATATTAAATATATTCCAGTTTCCCCTTTTATATGAATAATAAATAATATGAGTTCAATTTACAGATTAGGACAAAATTCAAAATTTTTCTTCTTGTAAAGAAAAGTTTAAATTGGATTAAAAAATATTGTGTAGATAATATAGATTTTCTAAAGCCAAAAGAAAAAATTATTCAATTCATCAATAAAATTGATGATTTTAGTGTGAATTAAATAAACGTTTGTTAATAATTGTATTGTGCATCATGTCAGTAATCCTATTTCCTATTTATTGTTGAAAAGGAAAAATATTCAACTACTATGAAATCAAATGAGTACATTATATTTTTTTATTATTTTAATTTCATTCTGTTAATTAAAAAACTTAATTAGACACATATAATATATTTATTTATATAATAATATAATTTATAAATATTTTAATTTAATAACTGTTTTATTCAAAGAATAATCATGATAACCGTATATTCCACCATCAAATTTTTTATCAAATGTTTTATTAGAAAATACCAATTCTTATTGAATATATCCCTTTGAATATAAATCTTAATTATTCAGAATAGGATTGGAAAAAAATATGTTTTAAACGTGTTTTAAACAATTCAAAATACGCTTAATTGATGTTTTTAATATGTTTTAAATTTTTTTTATAATTCTATAATACTATTTAAAACATATTTGAAGTATTAAAAACATATTTAAGTAAAAACACAATGTTTTATTTAAAAAAAAAAATATTAGTCTTTTCCAATCCCAATTCAGAATAACTTTGTCTATCACGTAGGTATAACTTTAGATATATCTATATCCAAGGTTTTCATTTATCGAATAGTCCAGAAACTTTACTATCGTTAGAGTAAGGCTGCTCTCCACTTACGAAGAACATTGTGTAACGCTAAAGTTTACACACAGAATACCTATGTTTCTATATATATATATATATATATATATATATATATATATATA
>NW_012130073.1:4557485-4564448 GCF_000143395.1 Atta cephalotes
CTTCAAGTTAAGGTTATTTAACGGATGTAACAATATCATTGAATCTGATAGCGTGTAATAGGATAATTTAAAACACTCAAACCTATCAGGGAATACAGTTCTATGCCAAATGGAGTTATGCATAGATTCTATCTATATCACAAATTCCAAGTAATTTCACAGAATAATCCTCTTATGTGCAATTTAACTCATCCAGCAAATGTGATTGCCACGTTTACTATTGGGATTCGGAATTGATACTTCAATTAAGAATGTCAAGAACAAAATCGAAATCATATTATCTGTTCCGGAATATAATTCTCATAATGTTCCGAGCAAGAAGTAACTAATGATTAATGTATTTAATTTAAGCTTATAACATCAAATGTCATAGTCATATTGTATGCTAAAACTTTTTTTAGTAAAACTTTTTCTTGATTAAGAATGTTAAAAACAACGTTACTCAATTATTGAATTTTAAATGTCTAAATAAACTGATTTCTTAAAAATAATTAAACTGCCTTAATTTTTAATCCAAATTTTTACCTACTATCTACTATTACTACGTTTTTACTTACTATCACTACTATCACTACTATCACTACGATAATTCCTTAACTTTAATTGCCTAATTTAAATTCTTCATCTTAAATATATATACACGTATATACACAATGCTATACTACAATTAAAAGTAAGTATAAGATTTACAACAATTACATTGTGCTACACATTAAATTTTAAACACCATAATTAATAAAAACAGATTTCCTGCCTTCTTTCTTGAGTAATCGGCCAACCCGTATATCTTATAAAACGAGTTACGGTTTTAATAAAACTTGGCGTAATAAGTCTCTCAGTATATACCTCGAAATTGTTATGGTTTTACATAAATAATTTATTACAGCTACAATCTTCTATTCCTTACTGTAACGTATCTGGTTCCCATGTCAGTGATGGCTGTCTGTTACACGTGCATGGGACGAAAATTATGGGGCTCGAAATCGATTGGTGAACTTACACATTACCAGAAAGAAGCGATGAAATCTAAACGCAAGGTACGTTATACTTTCATATTATTATATCAATAATATTATATCAATAATATTTTACAATGTAATGACGTAAATAAACTCATAAAATATATTAATAAGCACAATTGTAATATATTAAAATTTATAAAGAAATGTTTTTTTATATATTACTGTTTTACATTAAATTTTCCAAATTTAAAAAAAAACAAAAATATATTTTAAAAATTCTAAAAAACAATAATAAAAAATCTTCATGTAGATCTTTACAGAAAGTAAGATGAACATAGAGTAGCAAATCTTTCTACTACATTTACATGCGAAAATCTCAAAATGTACTTCTATAAAGTAGGTCATCATTGCATTATGATTATAAAACTGTTTACAATGTTACCTAGGATTCATTTGCATACAAATTAAATGTTTTTATAGTTATTTCTATAATATTAATAAAAGCTATTTCCTATGATATATTTTCAATAACTTACTTATGTTATTTATAGACTTCATTGTCAAAGTAATGACTTTCTAAACGCAATATGAACATTAAAGCGTAAAATTCAGAACAATAGATTTCTATTAAGTACTGCTCTACTCTATTAAGTACTCTTTAATACTCTTGGTTAATAGAGTGTGAAACAATAAACCATTGAATATAAATTTTGAAATTAGGATTAATTGCGACTAATGGTTTTTATAATAATTATCTTTGCAACTGCAAAATGATATTTTTGTAAAATTTTATTAAGATTTAAATCTCTCCTATTTTATATTTACACACGCACACACACACACACACACACACACACACACACAACAAACACACACGCGCGTATCCGCACACCCCACACACACACATGTAATAATATTTTTTAAATCATTATTTCAAATAATACATATTCAATCAATTTTAAATTTACACTATAGGTACATATATATAGTTAAAAGCGTATAACAGATTTGAACTCTGTTTTAATCCTTTTCTTCGTTTTTTGTTGCAGGTTGTAAAGATGTTCATTATCGTGGTGACAATATTTGCAGTGTGCTGGTTGCCATATCAGGGATTTTTCATTTTCGTGTATCATCATCGTCATTTTGCAGAAAATAGTTATGTACAACATGTATATTTAAGTTTTTACTGGCTCGCTATGTCTAACTCTATGGTAAATCCGATCATATATTACTGGATGAATAACAGGTATTACAGTATTTCTTATATATAGATTGTAACGAAATCATCAATGGCATGCTTTACAAAAATACAATCTTTTTTTTTAACAATGAAGTTTTATACAACTTTAGAATATATATTAATTTTTTGCATTTTTTAATAAAATCAATTTTAGCCACATAATATATAATTTAATGAGATTTCAGTTTTATTATCATATTTTATTACGTATCGTATTTTAATATATGTATATATTTATTATGTACTTTGTTAAATTAATGTTTAATTCTTAAAATGCTTTCTGTGTCATACGATATATAAAATTATAAATAAAATTCTATTCTAAATTCTGACATAAATTATATAATGATCTAAAATGAAGTTAACATAGAGAAAGATCTGTTAAAAGATCTGTTAATAAGTTTATTAATAAAATAAAAATGACAAATTAATATCAAAATATTAAAGAAGATTTATGTAAATCTTAGATTTATGTAAATCTTATCTAAATATCTGATTGTATGTATAACATCTGTACAATAATTTCGCCCAAAAAATAGTAACCAATTAATTCAATTTAGAAAATAACAAACACGAAAAAAAATTCGTTTAATTGTCAAAGAAAATACATCTACAACACATCCACATTAATTAACAGAATGGCGGACAAAAGAAATGTATTTTTAAGGAATTTTACGTTAGCATTGTATTCATCGAATCTCAATCTCTCTCTCTCTTAAGAGATTTACGTCTCTTTTTAATTTAAATTCTTTGTAATATCCGACCAACACAGTATTATTATCAAACATAATACTTCAAAAATTCAACTCTCAGGATTATATAAAGCAGTTTCTGACCATTTAAAAGGATCAAAGACAAATCTCAAGATTAACATTAAAAGCACAATTCATCTTGAAACTTTATCAAAAACTTTTGCGCAGAATTACATAATCTTATTGTCCTGATGTAATTAATATTGTTTCAAAATAAATATAAATTATAAATTAATTGTGTTTCTTAAGGCTAAAAGAAGAATATATTAATTTTTATAATAATATGTTTTTTATGTAATTTAAATTTGTGTAAAAATTCTATAATGAAATAATTATTATTTTATTATGTATTGTGAATACAACTTGTAATAATCATAAACTTATATAAAATTTTAATAATATGGGTCATTTGCGGTTTCGCAACTGCATTTCAAATTAATAATGCGAGAGCATCGATCTCTAAGTTAATCACACAGAGAATTTCAGTTTACGTTCTAATTATACATTTCTATATTCGCATATCGATCCTCAACAGTTTAACTTCGCCGTGTTCCATCCTCTAAGTTCCTTTATTCTGAAAACTGATCGCGTCCGTCAGATGCAATATGATAAACTGTCAGAAACTTCTTATTGTACCCAAAAAAAATCTTTTGTTATTACTACTATCACTTACATTCTTAAACAACTCTATTAATGTCAGATAATTTTCTGTTTATGTCCACTAATTATGTTTAACGTAAAAAATTACGTGATTGTGATAATTAAATATCATAATATACAGATATGAACGATTAAGAAAAATGAATTAAAATATTAGAATATTTAATTTTTTCTAATATACTTTATCTCTTCTCGAAGAATAACATGAAATAATTATGAACATCTTATATAATAACATATATTTTTAAACAATAAGCAGAACTAACAATTACAGTATATAAAAAATAAATAATTTTTGTAAAATTGATATAATTATTTAAATAAAATAAATATTTTAAAATGCGAAAATTTTTTTTTAATATAAATTTTTTATTGTTATATACAAATTTATTTTTAAAATAAAATTCTGATTTTGCCTTACACAATCAGAATTTCTTCTAGAAGTTTTTCCCGGATTTTTCATATAAATTTTGATAGTAGTTTGATAGTAGTTCTATGAGCTAAAATAAAAAAAAAATATTATACAAGCATAGGTATGCTATATTAAATCTTTATATCCTTTATAAATAATAAAAAATAATAAAAAATTATAACAAAAATGTATAAAAAAACAAGATTTTATCTAAGTTTGCATTTCAAATTACCGCCTTCCCATGTCAATATAAGTTCGATGTAATTTACATTGATGTAATTTATCATCTTTTTTGCGAACATAGAAGAATCTTCATAGTAAGGTTTCTTCTATCCTCGCAAAATAAGGTAATAAATTCAAATTTACATTACGTTAAAATTTGTACAGAAAATCCGAAGATATTCTACATCCTAAATACATTTACAAAATTGCAACAAAACATTTCAACAAAAAAACTCGAAAATTTTTTATTATGAAGCGCATTTTGTAAGTTTGAAAATAATATTTTCTTATGAAAGATTTAAATATATAAGAAATATTAATTATTGTTGCATTAAATGATTTCATTATTTATCTATTTTCTATTATCTATTTATTAATTTTTTTAATTTTAAAATAATACATGTTATATTTTGTCCAATTATGTTCAATAATTTATCTTGACATTGAAGAAACCATTTCAGTAAACTATGCACGTAAATATACATTTCTAAGATTTACTCGTGTCGCAGAGACAAATTGATTAAATTCAAGATTTAATGTCTTATACATACGATGAAAGCGCAATAATATCAGGCGCAATATTTGCATTTTGCGCCATTGTACATACTCAACCAATGCACAGTTGCCGCAATGCACACCGGAGAATTATACATGAATTCAATTACTATTTTGTTAAAATAATATAACATTATCATATAATATTCATATAATAATCACAAATGAACATCGGCTTTGGCATAATAAAATATTATTATTCAGTATCAATTCGTAATCAAATGTATTAATTATATATTTTTAGATATTTTACCGCCTGATTGATTATAGTAAATACAATGCATATATCAAGTCTGTCCAATTTGAGTTCCGGAGCCAAAACATAAAGTCATCGATGTAAAAGTTCAATATGGGTAAGATTTCAAAAACTGTAAAGTCTTGAGCCGTAAAGCTTCACTGAGATGCGTATCAACAGCTTTATAACTTTTGAAATCTTCCATATTGAACTTTTTTTGCTTCGATGTCTCTGCGTTTTGACTTCGGAATTCAAATTGAACAGGCTTAATATATAAATATATATATATATATATTAAATGTATACATTTTACATAATAATATTCTTTAAATTTACGAAAATAATCAAATATATTAATAAAACATATAATTCTATATGAGATTCGTAGAATTCTCTTTATTTAGAGATCTCTTTATAATAATTTTACATTTATTTATCCACTTCATAGAAAAAGGCTACAGAAACTTATATATTCTAATATTTTAATAAAAACTTTATTGAAAACTTTATTTGAATTAGATTTAATCATATATTACAATATTTTTAAATTATATAACAGATAACTAATTATAGTTTAAATTGCACAAATAATTATTTAGTAATACTTATCAAAATTTTAGCAATATATATAATATTCATTTTCAAGATGAAAATTTATTCTAAAAATTTAATTTATATAATAACAAAACGTTATATATTTGAGTTTGTATATTTTGAATATTTGCATATAAATAATAAATAATTAATCTAATTAATAACACAGAAGTTACTATTAGTATTTATAGTTTATTTTCTTCTATTTCTAAAGAAAAAAATAAATGATCAATAGCCTTAATGGTATTATATTATATGAATGAGTAGGATTATCCTTGAAATAACTTGAATATTCCTAATTGTCTGACGTTCGAATTGCGACAAAGAAGTATTTGCACATTGATAAATTTTTATGAATGTATAAATTTTAGAAATTGTGAAAGACTTTGAGTTGCAATCGAACGTTTAGCATGTTTAAACAGATTGACTTCACTGAATTATTAATAAAAAAAAGATTTTATATTGCTCTCTCTCTCTCTAATATAAATTAAATTTTCAGAATTTATTTTTTTGATATTAAAATACACGCTTTTTTTAAAGAACCGGTGATATTTTCAAATAGTAACAGTTTTCATTAATTATTCTTTAATATATATGTTACAGGTATTTAATTTTTCCAGTTAATTTGGATTAACATTACTTTTAGCATTTCTAAAATTGAATTTAAAAACATCTCATATTTCGAAAAAATTCGGAAATGTAATAAGAACAGATTTTGAAAGAATAATTAATTGGATTTATCATTTATATTACATACAATTCTACGTTATATATATGTACATATATATATGTTATATATATGTACAGTTTCAAAAAAGATCTATATATTATCTACTAAAGAAAAGAAGAAGAACTTTATTAGCTCTCTAAGATATTATAAACGAGCTGTCAAGATCATAATCAGCAATTCGAATAAGAAAAGAGATCGTTTACTAGAATTATGTGACCAATATATTTTACTTGCTGTTTACGTCATGTTGATAACTCAGACAAAAATAATTTGTGTTGTCTATTTCTTAGCAAGACAAAATTGGAAAGATTTATTTTAAAAATAGTTTTAAGAATTTTAATTTTTTGCTTAATTATCTAGTATTAATATCCATTCCATATTATACTAATTTGTACTTTAAGTTTTTTACTTTTACTTTATTTTATTACAAATAATTTTAGTAATATAAAAAGACAAAATTGTAGAAAAGAGAAAAATATCAAATTTATGTAACTATCAATTTGCTGAAAATAGTAAGTTTAAAAAATGACAAAGACAGTATTATACATAGGCCTCTACACACACGCGCGCGCGCACGTAAGCACGCTCTCTCTCTCTCTCT
>NW_012130073.1:4568073-4569731 GCF_000143395.1 Atta cephalotes
TTATTATATATATATATATATATATATATATATATATAAAATAAAAATTAGAAAATTGTTAAAGAATTTTTAAATTCAAAATGGGTTTGAAATGACCAGGCGTAAACCAATTTATACATCAATTTGTTGTTTCCTACTTCAATCATCGTAATTTACGGCTCAGATTAGTCAGAGGGAATGCTATTGGAAAATACATAGTTCTAGTATTGCAAATATATGTACGTACTTCTATAGTATTGCAAATATATATTGTTAAAATATTACATGTAATGCTTGTGAATAATATTACAACTTTATCCCTTTTGAGTGTGAAAAATAATTAATAAATTCGGATAATAAAAAATTCAAATTCAAATTCAAAAAATATAATTTCTCAATGCAAATTTATACTCAGCAAGAAATGGAATTTTCCATAATATAGGTTGTCAAGAGTAAATTGTAGACATTTGCAGACATTTAAACTTGCGCATTTTATTTTGTTTCCAGGTCGTTTTAAATCTACTTCAGTCAGGTGGCGACAAAGCGTGGCAGAAAGCCAGATACAAACTTTTAAAATGAATACTCGAACAATGAGTGAGGGACTAAATGTTAAAGAGGATGTTGCTATAATTTGAATTTTAACTTAAATATATATTACGAAAACAACATTCCAGATATCATATTACCATTTTCGTGCTTTACAAAGAACTTCGTTATGAACCAAATGTTATAACGCAGTTCTGATTGCATATTGAATGGTTAACAATAATGAGTTACTATTAGTAAGTACAATATTGTATCTTCTCTTTTTAAAGATTATTTTCTTATTCATAAATGAGACTGACAGAAATGTAACCAAAAAGTTCGATGTTATTTGTAATATTCAAATATAAAATTTAAAAATGTGTATTTAAAAATGTAATTATATAATAGATATACGTCTTGTATATTGATGATATTGATAATATTCTATACTTTCTCCGAACTGTTATCATTATATTATGACAACAAAATTCTGTACATATTATAAAATATATAATAATCATGATTCGTTATATACGTAATACGTAACATACGCAATATACGTAATGTACGTAGCATATGTAATATACGTAATTCGTTATATATAATACGTACATTTCGTATATCATATATACTTATAAATGTATATCATATATACTTATAAATGTTATTTTAATAAGACTTACCTTTCTAACATTACCTTTTTAACTTCAGAAATATTTAATATATTAAACGTATATTATTTGTCACAAATATAATTTAAGTATATTAAAATATAATTGATATTTTGCAAAAATATTTTTATTGACGTTTGATTTCATATTCGCAATAAATTTGAAGTAAATCTTTTAATTGCTTATGTACCTACAAGCATTTCAATTATCAAATACTTCGAAGCAACATTACTTTGTCAAAACAACATTGTTATCGTCTTTTCTTTATTATTTTTTGTTTGCTAAATTATTGTTTTGTATCATGTCATTCTATATGCAAAATTATTAATCTCATTAGCGCGCATGACAGCTCGTTATAAATTTTGAAGTTTTATTAATGAATTACGCCGTGCTAAAATGTTCGAAAATAAAATAACAATTCATTTGAACATTTTATACAACTTTAAGATAATTTTCTAATTTTCTCACTAAATAACATTTTAG
>NW_012130073.1:4572883-4574739 GCF_000143395.1 Atta cephalotes
GAGAGAGAGAGAGAAAGAGAGAATGTGAATGAGAGAGAAAGAGGAAGACTAGCACATGTCCACCCATAGCAAGAGCTATATGTTATACACGGGCGTATACATTGTCTACATAATGCTAATGATATGTAACCATATGACGCGAATACACAGCCCAAAGGACCATAGTGCACTGAGTTTCACAAATTGAAAAAACAAGTTTATGCACCTGTTCACACAGGGGCGTCAACTTAGAATTGTGCCATTATTATACATAGTACATATATTTTATATGTGGTATATATATTTTATATATATAATAAATGTAATCATGTAGAACAGGCAAATGTGGAACTATGGATTTTGTTCCTGCTTATAAATTCATTCATTATAGCTTTTAAATTAAAATTTTGTACATCTGAATGAATGTGCAGAACAGTCGTACTTTTTCACAAAATTGGAAGCATCGTAGAACGTAGATAAGTTTTTAATCTCCTAAGAGCAGGAAAAGATCTTTCCACAGTGCAGGATGTTGCCGGGATTCTAAGCAGGAATTATATCATTTTTATGATATAATTTCTATCACGATTATATCTTTTTTCAAAAAATTAACGGCATCTTTTAAATTACAGATTTCTATTTTCTCGACCTCCATTATATTATAAAACATCGTTCAATGTAGTTTTAATTTGCTTCTGTCAAAATCAATTTTATATATTGTAATAATGCGATCAATGTCATTTTCATTTCATTCAAAGCGCTACATCTGGGCACTAGTGAAATACCAGTCGACGGTCGTGAAAGAGGCAATCGCCGATCGAGTTGTAAATATGCAACTTTTCATATATAGTTTAATCAACTTTTATTTTTAATAAAATATTAAATAATTAATTATTTCGTCAAAAAATAATTTGTACATTCTTCGGATTTCCAAGTATGGAATTCCACATATGAAAAAATTTCGAGTGTGAAATACTTCATATCAAGCATACTACAGTCGACGCCCATGTTCACGAATAAATCACTGACTCGCACGCGCATCCAATGTCCACCTTAGCCTTATGAAACGCTAACTGGTAAACTAGACAAATGAAATTATTGCTGGTCATATGTACATGCACGAACGTATATTGGATGAGGAAAAACAGAGGAAAAGTTAATGTTTCGCGAAACACATACACGAGACGCGTCGTGAAATTAGATTCCTGTCAAGTGCTAATTCGACGTTTATGTTAAAGTTTATGTTAAAGTGCGAGTTTTCAACCCAGAAATGAATGTGACACAGTATGCAGTGATGATGACGCTCAGTTACATTTAAGTGCGAAAATGAATGGAATGAAATATGATTTCGCTGAAGTAAATGTTTCTCGATTTACTATTTCAATTATGTAGATATTCAAAATGTTAAGAAAGCGATAGTTGAGTTTTAAGCTTATTTTACTGCCTTAATTACTTATTATTTCTTTGTTTATTAAAATGTCACAAATATAAAATTTCTGTTACATTTTTAAAATATTAATTTTCAAAATATTAAAAATAATTTTGTCAGAGAATATCAAATTATTTTAAAATCAAGAAAATTAATTTATCGAGTTATTATCAAACTTACTTATGTTAGCGTTATAGATAAGTTTCATGACTAAACTAAGGCTGTTAGGATATACTTCATATAGTAAAGATTGTCTAGCTTGTTATCAGTTGACTATAGAAAGCTAGAGAGATAAATCTATAAAGTAAACTTCACTTTAAGTATAACGTCATCAAACATGGTCTAACGTATTTTAAAATGATTATGTTATTAGAATTAAATTTTAATATTATAAACTTCCATTTAGCTTGTTTAATAAATATAACAATTATTTTGTCTGCGACATAAAAAA
>NW_012130073.1:4574759-4578975 GCF_000143395.1 Atta cephalotes
ATATATATATATAATATATATATATATAAATTTATTTAAAATGATATTACTAACGCTAACTATAACTTTTTAAACCTACCTATTGTTATAAAATTATCATTGCAATACACTTCAATGTAAGTGTAGAAAATATTTAAATTATTATTTGCAAATTGCGATATGTAAATTAAACTGAAAATATGACGAAATTGCGCTTTTTGAAAAAATTAACGAAAAGAACTTTTCATGATGCAGATATACAAAGACACTACATGTAGCAAAAATGAATGCTTTGTTCACTTATGATTGTTTATGACGCAAGAAGTAATATGCATTAAATTAAATCTGATTTTCTTATGGATCTTCTCTATTATTTTAGAAGTAGTAAACATATATAATATAGTATTCGCATAATGTTCAGAAACTGACATGTATAAAGCCATTTAAAATTTAAAAAAGTATATATACCTACATAAATTCATCTTAAATTAATATTTTTAAAGAACAATTATAGATTTGAATTTATGTAGAAATGAGTTCTATTTATAATTAGTAACATTTTTACTCACAAAATTTGTTACATATTATTTTTCTTTTATTTTAATACATACAATATATTAATTTATTAATTAGTTCAAAATTATGTTTTATAAATAATACAAATTTTTTTTCATAATTTATTAAATAATACAACGATTTTGATGTTTATGTATGTATACATTACATAAAATCTTCTTTCTCAAGAATTTTGATAATAAAAAAATTCAGTCCTCCTAAATTTAATGTTTAACTTAAACCTAAAATTGAGAAAATCATATTACGTCATATAAATTATTTCTCTTCTATTTAATGTATTTTCTAAATGCATTATTGATAAAATTTAAATTACATATTAAAGTGCAGCTTTAGATTTTATCATTTTATCTTTTTGCACTTTTATAGTATCACATTTTATTTCTACGGATTGATACACATACCTACATACCTACATCATTTTTGTTTGTGTTACATCTCTATATGATGGCAAATCATATTTGGGAGGATCTCTATGAGAATAGCGATTTTCTGAAAGCTGTGGGCTTTCTGATCGCTTTCAAATTTCTTGTATGTAATAAAAACTTTTATATCTTATCGCTGCTTCTTTTATTATATAGTGTAAAATATATATGTACTTTAATATTGCAACTGAAGACTGTATAGTAAGTTATTCCACAAAAAATCCAATATGTTGCATATTTTTTTTTGTTGCATATAAATTTTTTATAACACCAGCTCATAAACCAGCTCGTAAACTTTGTTACAAAATTTGTTCATTCATATTTCTTTATCTTAATTGCAAATTATTATAGAAAAATTATTATCGTTATTATTTAATATATGTAACTATAATATGCTCTAATATGCTCTAATAATTCAGTCAACATAAAAAGATAGGTTTTATTACAATTTTAATTAATTGAGAATAATTAGTTTTACATATATAAATTTGCGTTTATATTTTATATAATAAAGTTATGAAAAGATTCTGTAACCAGAGCCTGAAATAATGTTTTTTTAATGTTTTATTAATGTTTAACGAAGATATAGAAAAAAACTGTTTTAAAAGCCTTACAAACAGATTTAACAAACTGTAGCAATAGTTTAAAAAAACAATAAAATATCAAAATATTACATCTTTTTTTATTAATTATGTCTCATTTAAACAATAAATATTGCCGAGTATAAATAGAATTAATAAAAGTAGGATAAATTTTTAGTCTCTATATCGAAAATTTATTTAATAAAACATGATAAAATTTTTTATCTATAGCACATAGTGAACGACGCACACTGGTGTCGATATTTTTCCATTTCCTTTCAGTTGTCAGAGCTATGACAGAATTATCGAACGATCATCGTGAGTAAGCATCGTATGAAGAATGGTGTGTCATTGATAGAAAATTATGGCATTCACATGATATGGCAGTCACGGAATTATGATGATTGCATCCTGAGAATATATACAGGCTAGATGAAAGGAATTAATTTCTCTGTAACAGTGTTTTTCACATGTATAATGTATGTCTATCACTATATGCCGGATTCATATAAAAAAAATTATTATTATTATTGTAAAAAAAATTATGTAAAATACACGTTTTACATTACATTATATTTAAAAACAAATGTTTAACATAAATGTACATTGAACAGTTTTCATATTCGATCTTTAAAACAGAAAATCTCAAACAGAAAATAGGAAACGGTTATGCCGTTATGTGAAATCAAGTGTAAAGATAAACATGACAGAAGTAAATGACTTAAGATATACACTAGTATTTTACTTCCCATCAACTTCTATTTTTTGGTGAAACTGGAGTTCTAATTTATTTCGCCACACTATTGATAACATTTATCATCTGCATATAGTAAGCGATATACGTATTATAATTGCAATTGTAGAAAGTTAAGATTAGATCATGTAGGTCCAAGATTAAAATGTGCACGTATGCACAATGTAGAATTTGGTAAAACAAGAAAGCGAGACGAAATTAAAATGTGCTTAGATATGCAATATAAAATTTGATAAAACACGAAAATACACTGCATTACACGCTAGAAATATTATTTTTAAGAAAATTGTTAGTTTAAATAAAGTTTTGTAGGAAATAAAATAACGCGTTATATATTCAAACGACGTATTTCCGTAAAAACTCCTATTTAGTTTCATAGATAATTCACACGAAACACATGGAACATTTTGATTTACTTTCATCACATTTGTCGTTTGTACTTGACGTTTCACGATAAGAGCGAACTGTATAGTTCCTATTGTGCTTCTATTCTCTCGTTAGGGTTGCTACGATACATTTGTGATACATTTGTGAGATGTCGAGATCTGCAGAGAAAGAAAAATGGTGTTAGCAGTTCACTTAAATAATTCTCTGCCATTAACGCAAGACTTTAGTGTTTCTCTCTATATCTGAATCAGTAATCACTAATATCAGTGCCAAGTATGCCACTAATAATCAGTGAATTAAATGTAAGATTCCTAATCTAACTGATTTTTATTATGTGATTTAACTAACCTTGTTTTAGTGCTTAAATTCAATAAATATAGTATTGAACAATTGAAATTAATATGCAAATATCAATATTTTAGCTATATAATGCTCAAATATTCTTCTTTTTTTAGTTAAACTTCACTGATTATCAGTGTCAAGTATGCCACTGGGTAATTAATGACTATTCACTGATTTAGATTTTGTTTGTGATTTTTGAATATGATTTAGAAAGTTGATAGGAAATATTCATATATCGAGATTCCACTTTTCTTTATTATATTAATAAACAAATTATTTAATGGATCGTTATAAAATATTTCATGATATTAATTAATCAGGCATACAGGTCTTCATTTCCTAATATTATTTGTTAAATTTTCCGTATATTACCCACAAACAGCGAGGGTACATTGGATACTAAGCCATATACAGTTCGATTACAGTTTGCTTAATTAATGCTTTTTTTATTATATAAAGCTCGTGTATCTTCTGTATGCTGATGCTACGCTTTCAAAGCACTGCTTTGTGTTCTTATTATTCATGGAAAGTTAATTAGACACGCGGTATGAATATGATGGTTTTTGTAATAAAAAAGTTATAAACATAAACGCAAAGTAAATTTTTTTCTAAAAAATAAAAGTTAATCTTTTCAATTTAAAATAAAAACATGAAATTAAAATATTCTATATATTACGTGTTTAACTTTTTGTTTGCAAGACATTTGTTTTTTTGCATTATTTGTTAAATTATTTCTTTGTTAATGGTGTGTACAAGCGTGTCTTTTTATTACAAAACAATAAATTTAACTACAGATATTCCCATATACAGATAATGTTATAGAACATATTTCGAAATATATTTGCTTCATTTTATTCACAAAACCTAATATAAGATTTTTAATTTTTATTTTATTATACACTGGTATGTATATATGTTCATACATATCAGTTGAAGAAAAAATATCATTGCTAGAGCTCACTTCATTTATTAATATAAATATATTCTATGCTTTAATTCTACATGTGCTAAGTGTTTTATGATTTATGAGTTGATTATATAAAATTGTAAAGGTAATTTACATATGTTAACATATGTCGCTATGTTTATTATTGGTTGGTCCATAGGGATAGTAAAATTTTCAGTAGCAATGTTGAGAGAGAGAGAAAGAGAGAGAGAGAGAGAGAGAGAGAGAG
>NW_012130073.1:4581091-4601584 GCF_000143395.1 Atta cephalotes
TAGTATGAAATATAAATTATATAGTATAATATATAGTATTGAAATTGTTTTCAACCTACGTTTTCAACCTACGTTGAAAAAATCAATTTTTTTGCTTACATTTGTACATAAAATGATAATATGATACTATAATGATATTGGTAATTTTTGAGAGTAAGTACTAAGAGGGATTATAGATATGATCAACGACGATCGTACGTGCGAAGATTCGCAACTGCATGCTTGTAACATGCTTGTAATATGTATAATAGCTCGAGTGATTGTACATCAATTATGCATGATTTATTGAGCATAAAATCACCACATCAATTGTAAAAATTGTATCAATTGAGATAACATTTTCTTTTTTATTATTAAAACATTTCTTTATGTATATACATATGTATGCAGACAGGAATCTTTTAAGCTCCATCGGGAATTCAAGACTGGAATTTACTGGCTGAAAAAGAAACTGGAGCACTCCAGTTGACTTTCGTTTCCTTATATAGAAACGTTTTTTATTTCATTGGAAAGCAAGTTACGTGTTTTAATAAACTTAAATATCGGAATTTTAGTTCAGATGATTATTTGGTTCTTAATACATGTATGACATACATAACACTTTTTTAAATTATGCTGTAATCTTAAATAATTCTGTAATCTTTAATACTTTTAAGTTATTTCTTTGCAACTTTACTATACGAGAGAAAAAACACCTACTGTATATAATAATGTTATAGTGGTCATGGATTACGGATGGAGTAATAGCTAATTTCTTAACTATTACTGGGAGGATGTTTAAAGAAGAAACTTCTAATTCCAAAATGTTGATAACTGAAATATCTATGATAACTTTTAAAATGGTAACCTATTAAAATTGGAGAATCAAAATGTCAAAAGTTTGCTCGCATTCAAAGTATATGACATACTTTTTTTATCACATCTGTTCATACAAACTTTCGATATACTAATTTTCTAACTTTAACTTTTCAAAGTTGTTACAATTTAGAAGTTATATTAATACTGTAAATAAAAATTATATTGTAAAAAGTCGGAAAAGAAATAGAATAAAATTATTATCTCAAATAAATATTCTAAATCATTTTGCAAAAATATACGCATAAAAACAAGATAGAAGAAGAGAAAAGAATTAAATAGTATTACTTTATTATGACCTTAAAAAAAAATAGTGATTAATAAAGTCAAAAAGAATCAAACGTATTATAGTTCTTTAATAGGAATTTTTTAATATTTTGAACTCTCACTTATTTCTTTAATGTACTTTTAGAATCCTAATGAAACTTCCGTGATAATAATACAAAAAGGTGCAATTCCTTTAATATCCTTTGATCCTTCTATTTCGACCTTAATGTTCTCTTTATTACAACGAGCAAATAAAAGTTAGTAATACGCAAACTCAAAATTCTTTTATATATTTCTTCAAAAATATATTTATTACTAATTGTAACAAATATATAAAAAATTTGTCAATTAATTATAAATATAAAAAATATAAATAAATATATAAAAAATTACAAATGTAATAAAAATATACAGAAAGACAGTGTTTAATAAAATATATAGTTTAAATCAGATTTTGTAAAACAGCAGGAAATAAACTTACAATTGTTAAAACTGTTAAAACTGTGAAAACTTTGAAATAATGATTCTAAAATTTGAAGATAATTTCTGTTAGTTATTAAAAATAATAGTCTAAAATAATTTAAAAGATAAGAGAAAGTAGAAACTTAGTTTGCTATCGATTAGTTGCAAATCAATGATTTATGAATTCAGAATTGTAAAATATACAACGTTTAGTAAAAGTGACTTTTATCTTTTTATATTTTATCACAACAAAAACTCTGAAAGAATAATATATGTGTAGATGTTCTCTATATTTTTCATAGCAAATATGAACCGATAGTTATGGCTAATACATTAAAAAAGATGAATAAAGAAGAGAAGCTCGAACTGTAATTAAGAGTTTGTCATATCTAAAAATAACTAAAAATATATAAAATTTTATAGATTGTTCTATTAATCTGAATATGTGTGTAAAATTTGAGCACAATTCTCTTATTAAAAGTTATTTAATTTTTTGTTTGTCTTGATTCTTATGTAAAATTGCGTTTTGTAATATTATCATCTTTGCAAATTTGATTAAGAAGAAAAAAAGCAAAAATAATTAATCAATAAAAATAATTAAATCAATCTTTTTATATTAATAAAACAATAATAAATATTCATGAAAAAGTTGGTTCCATTTACTTATTTAAAAATTGTTATCTAAAACAGCAGAAAAATATGTCCATTTTATTGCGTAAAATCATTATAAGCTAAATCATTTATTATTTTGATTTTTGTAGTGTTTGGTTTTAGAACGTATTCACGGATTATACTGAATATCATCAAAATTTTTTGAATAATATAATTGGTTGATGAACTTTTTTTTATTAATTGTTTGACTAATGCTTTTAGCTGATATTATAGCCACAACATTCTTAATTGCTTCTATTTCCTATAGCTTTTAGTTTCAACAACTATTTCACTTTTTAAAAAACGAACATGTTTTAAACAATTAAATCATTGTTTCAGCCACTGAAAGCGCCAAAGGGTTATACATCGTTCATGCATTAGCACTTTCAAAGTAATAGTTCATTACAATAAATCTGTCTAATATATGTACGTTATGTATTATCTAAAATCGTTGAATTACGATTTAATTAGCAATTAAATACATAGCTTGATCGCTTAAATACATGTCGATAATTCTGAATATTTGATTGTATCTAAGTAATTTACTAAATTTTGCGCGTTCTCTTATTAAAAATAATAATTCACCTTAATGAATTAACTATTCATAGAGAAAATACTGCAAATATATATAATAAAAATATATAATAAAATATATATAATAAAATAATATAATAAACATTATATAATAAAAATATATTAATATATATATTTTATATTATATATTTGTAATATTTTTCCTATAAAGAGCTTATACATTTAAACAAGTTATGTATTTAGATTGCTAATTAAATAGTATTCCAACGTCATATTAAGCAGTTCTAATATCATATTCACATTTTAATGCTTTCATCGTTTTGACGAGTAATTTAATAATTTCAAATAAAAAGGAAAAAAAAATTGATAATATAACACTTATACATCGTATTAAAGTTATATTCTACTTAAAAGCCAAACGAACAGAAAATTTTAAATGTAATAATGCTATATCTGCCTCATTCTGTATAGGTACCTTTAATCCTTCGGGAATGATGAAATGATTTGTTGTTCTATAAAAGCTTTTTCAAGTCTCAATAAAGGATTGCTTTCTCCTAACTCAAAAGGAAAAGCACTTAACTTTGCAACATTTGCAACTTTGCAACATTTCAATTAAATAAAAAATACATTGAATAATACAATATGATTTTCCAAAATTCAAAGTTTATGCATAAATTTAAATATTAAAACACATTTAATATTCTAGTTACGACATTTATGCAAAATATTAAAAAACTTTTGTATCGAGGAAATTTACATTTATACATTGTTTTCTTCAGTTTATGATTTTTTTTTCTTTCTTAATTGTAAATTACTTAAATCAGTTGTAAATTTGCTAATAATTATACATTACTAAAATACTTCCACATTATATAAAATTATAGGATTTCTTCCATATAAGAACTATTTTAAAATTAAATTTGCTGAAACATTAAATATGATATTATATAATCAATAAGCGAGAATAATTATATACATTTATATTATATGCCGATTTTCATCTATTTGTTTTATCAACAAATATTAAAAATGAATTATTAAAAATGAATTATTATATTAATATGAAAGATTAATAAAGGAAAAAATTAATAAACTGGCCATGTTATTATTACACTTTCACAGTGAAAATATCAAGAATGCAGATAAAAGATACGATATTTAAGACTCTCTATATCAAACGTTATTATTAAACATTCGATAAATTAAATAATTTGTAAAAAATAATTCTTCTTTGTTGCATAATAAATTTTAAAATAAGATAAAAGTCTATTTTTTAAATAATCTATTAATAATTTATGTCAGAAAATTCACCTCACAAAAGGTAGAAGTTCATTTATATAACTTTTGTATATTATAAAATACAAAACGTATTTTAGAAATCGAAATATACACATATAAAATAAATATTGAATATTAAAATGCACGTACATTAAAATATACGATATATAAAATTATGAAAGAAATTCTGAAATAAAGAAGACTTTGAACTGAATATTCATGCAACTTTTTTCGTACATACGCATCATCGCATCATTGATTCTTTAGGCAGAAATTCGATGCATTCTCTCAGACGTGGAATCCTATGTACGTAACACACCTTTGTTCCGTTTAGTACCTACTTACTGCGAATCTAAAGGTACATGACCATCGAAGGGATTTCATTTTATTGATCGTTGAAAGATGGCGGTTCCTAACGTAAATAGCCTCTATAATTCCAACTTCATAAAGATTTTCGTTTAATGATTCATTTTGTCCTCGAATCGGCTCTTGTAATGGTTCATTTCATATTCTATCTTTCTATGTAAATTTGTCTCAATATAAATAAAAGTTAAGACGGAAGATGTAGATTACAAAATGGAACAGTAGCATAAATATTAATTCTATTTAGATTCATTAAATTTATAATATTGCTACCTTTAAAATATACCATCATATTACACCTTATTACATCAAATGAGGAATCCGAAATGTTTGACATTCGTTATTGTTGAGGGAAAATTGAAGTTTGTACCAAACATATTAATGAAAAACTATAAATCAATATGTTAACATATAAAGCACATGACACAAAATGATTTGTTACACAAAATGACGTTACAAAAGCAATATTGCATACGCAACATATGCAATTAAACTATAATTATTCCAAAATTATATTACTATTTGGTACGCGCGCCGTTACATAATTCAAATTTATTGATATAGCAAAATATAGGTACTATGAAACAATTATGTTTATAATTATATCTTGAACTCTATAACCATAATTTTCTTCGTTGGAATTCTATTTTAGAATAAATTAAAGAGAGAAAAAACTCTTCTACTTTTACTATCAATTGCAAGTATTTCATGAATGATAATATTAGTATATAATTAGAGATGTGCATATAAAACATAAAAAGAAAGAATATTCATTTGTAAAAGAAAGTACGCTCGAAATAATTGCTACAGTATTATTAAAGATAAATCATTATTATTGTTATTCAATTTCCAGACGATATCTCAATTTATAATTAATAGATAATATCACAGATATGTATGCACATAAAAGCATATACACGAAACAAATACACTTTTTCTCTTATGATTATTAAACTCGTTGAAAAATTGATAAAATAATTTTTTCGTTTATTATCTTTTATATTATTAATAAACTTATATTGATATTAATCTATTTAACGTACAAATTATCAAAACACGCGATAACAATTGCTCGGAAACTAATGTAAAATATACATCAAGAGACATTGAGATCATTAATTATGCATTCTCGATTCGAATCTTAATCTTAATGTCTATAGTTTACTATAGTTTACTATAGTTTACTATAGTCTATAGTTTACTGTATGCAGACAATTTTTTATTGTCTATATTTTTCCCTATTTTTAATCATTAAATGTGACAATTAAAAAAATAAAAAGGTTTAATATACGACAGTCTGGCAATTATCTTTAAAATTTAATTTCGGCAGATTTAAATTTGTATCTTTACCATAAAAATTTACCATAAATCTTTTGAAGTATTTTTTTGTGAAATCTATTCAAAACACAAAATATGTAAAATCGTCTTAAATAAATATCAAAATATATTTGTGAAATGTCTTTATTATTCTTATTAATCTGCAAATCCTAGTAGATAATAATTAAACAAAATTTCTATCTAAACAAATTAATATTTGCAATTTCTGCTTACTTATATCATTTTCCATGTAAATCAATTTTCTTTTATAATACATTTCAAATTATATATTATAGCGATTATATAAAATTGCACTGAGTATATATACTTACAAAAACGTTTAACTTTCTTGCATTCGTATGCTAAGATTTTTTTCATTTATACATAGCAATTTTTTATTTATAAATAATAGTTTTTATTCGGAAAAGAATTAGAAAATAAACGAGAAAATTTAAATTAACTTTGAATTACTTATCGAGTTTAAAATGCAAAAAAATCTCACAAGAAGACGTTAAAAAATGGTAAGTGAATTAAACTTCATATTGTAAACATGTAAAAATAACTGTAGATTAATCAAGTTACACGTTTATCTAATTATTGTGCACGGAAAAAGAGATAATACAATATAATAACTCAGTTTCTTGTAATAAAATGAAATGTATCAGAACGGAAAAATCAGATATCGATTTCTTCATTAAATATTTTACTTTTACAAAAAAGAGAAATAGATTTTATGTTATAATTTTTGTTTTTCGGATTCTTCTTTTTAGATGAAATAAGACAAATTAGCAATATAAATTATTTGTAATAAAGACTATGGCTGGTATTCATAATCGGAACTTATATTTAAGACCGAGATATTTAAAATCTTAAAATATTATGAACCAATCAGAGCGTATTAACATCTTAAAACATTACTTAAGACGGTCTTAAAATAACAATGAACTATAAATACGTTCTATATCTATTATTGATATACATTTATGATTTTATTTGAAATGTAACAGTTACCAGCTGAGGCAAATCGCGAAAGGTAAATAGATATATCAATAGACTCAAATACCACTGTTGATAATCGTTGATTATCTTTCCAAGAAAGATAATGATATTGACAATATAATAATCGTTGCAATTAATATTTATTTAATTCACGTATTATATCATAAGTAAATACCTAATAGGCTTGTCACGTTTGCATTGTGGTAGCTTGATATCTGTTACAACAAATTAACAGGCAGATGCGGTTTGTCGTTGCCCACGTTTGATGACATTGAAGAATCGGCATGGTCCGAGAAGAGAAAAGATATGAGAGCCTTTTTCCTATAAACCGCAAAATGTCCCCGCGCACTGTTCTTTGAAGAAATACATGTCAATTACACAACAATATCAATTTTTTTTGCGATGCTCCTGACAAAAATAAATCGCTGAAATCGTTGAAATTTCTATTAATTTGATAGATTTATTTTAGCGATTTCAACGATTAAACGGATTAAATTATAGTGTCCTTTTTTGCGAGTATTTATATATTTGTATTTATATATTTGTTGAGTATTTATATATTTGTTCTAGATTTATATTTTTATTTATAATTATTTTCTTTTATTTCGCTAATCATTTCGCATTAAAATACAAATTTTAATACTATCTTTGATAGTATTAAAAAAATTGCTCTGTTTTTACCAGATATATTTGCAATTTGCAAGCTGTTGAATAAAGTTGGAATTCTTCTAAATGAGCAAACTATATTAATTTAAAGTTGCAAAAAAAATTTAAATGAATAAAAACAAATCAACTTGTATAAGAGGCACTACCCCCGCTGATTTTATCGATGATTCTCTTTCCTTTGTAAGTATACTCACTCATAAAAAAACGAGCTACTAATAAATTCAGTTTTTGCAGGTAAATATATTTTAAATTTTTATTTTATTTTTATTTTTATATCTCTCTAATTATTTTATTCATTTATTGTATTATCAATAATCATATTGCATTATGCACAATAAAATAATTAGCATCATAACTTTTTTAATGTTATCTTTTATTGTAATCCTTTATACATTCAATAATATAATAATAATTGTTTACAATATAATGTACAATACAATTATAAATGCTGTTTGGAATATAATAAAAATTATATTATAGAAGCATATAATTAACAAAATTTAGTAATGCAAGATTATGAAAACGTCGAAAATACAAACGATAACATAAATTTTTCTAAATATTTAATGAAATGTTTAATGAAATATTGATAAACGCGGAATAAAGTACTAACAAGAATTAAATCATATTTACTATTAATTATTAATTTGCGATTATAAAACTCAATATCACTATAAAAAGTTATTAATATATTTATACGACAGCATTCATTTTCATCGCATTCAACATAATCAATAATTTGATCATCAAATTCCTCTGCCTTGTTTTACGCTGGTTAGTATCCGATACAAAGAACAATTTTCATAGGAAAGAGAATTTGATGTATTCTGATTCTATGTCAAATTCACAAGATCCATTCGCAACGAAAAGTTAAACAATAAGAAGTAACTCAAAAAATATAAGAACTCGCAATTTACGAGCAAGTTACCCTCCCAAATATATTCAGTTTCTATTTTTACACATATATCTTTTAAAAACTTACATTAGTGTTACACACCAATCTACTTCGTATATCTTCTTTCTTCTGGCCAGATTGAACTTACCTTTTGTTGCTCCTGACTAATATTCTTTATATGCCAGAAATCGACAACAAGGAGAAATATTCCTTTTTACCGACAAACATCGCCGACAATAAGCGTAAGAGTTTACACTTTTGTACGATGCGCGAAATACGAATGCGCCGCGAAGGGGTCATTATATTAATAAAATTGATTAAATATTAGTATGAACAATTCTCAATAATAATAATAATAATAATAATAATAATAATAATAATAATAATAACTTTATCAATATACGAATAAATTTCGAGTTTATTTTCTATTCGCGCTTATTCAAAATTAGAAATAAAAATGTTCAACTAAAAATAAATCTAAATTAAAAAATCTTCATGTCAAAAACATTTTGATTTAAAAAATCTCGAATATTATGAAACTTAAATTTCTTAATATAAATTTTATAATATAATCAACAAAACTTTAATTTAAAAATAAATAGCTAAAAATTACTACATCGATATCATTCGATAAAATTCAAGGATCATATTTTAATGATAAACGATTCATTGCTGAATTTCATCTCAGAACATGCAAAGATGAGAAATTCAGATGAGTGATGTAAGATCCGAAAGAATAATTTTCTCTCACATCAATAAATATGTCTATCCCTATCGTACTTTATGAATTATTAGAATCATTTTTAAAATAATTAAAATTATAAATTATTATACATTTTTAAAATAATTAAAAATTAATTAATTAAAATAATTAATAAATTAAATTTTTCTATTTCTTGATAAAATGTATATTAGATCTTACATCATGTCATTACTTTAACCTGTACACAATTCAATTACTACATATGGATAAGTTATAAAAGATCAGGCTAAAGTCAGTGCATTAAAATAAACAATAATAATTAATAATTATAAAAAGTCTTTTATAGAAAAGCGAGATCAATAAATTATGCGCTACATCAAAATTTTCGTTATTGTTTCATTAGTAACATGTACAAATAAGTGTGAAATAATAGAAAGAATTTTCTAAAAAATAGCACATTACATATATGTGTATGTAGATATTATTTTTCTGTAATTTGTATAAAATTTAATCTTGAATGAATATGGGAATTGGATAAATAGGAAAATTAATAAAATATTTGTTTGTTATACTGTAACAAACGCTTTTCCATGTTATGTTATTCATAAATAACAATTTCATTTCTTCTAATTATTATTTTATATAAACTTTATATCTTTTAATTTTATGTATTTCATATTTAAAAAAAACAAATATTTATTCTCTTTTATTTTTATTTCTAAGTGTGTCAAGGTTAGAGATGTAAAAAAATGATATTTTTGACTTCAGAGAAAACTCAAGTAAAAAATTAATTTTTTACTGTAAAAAACGGTATTTTATCAAATTATATAAAATTCATGAAAAATATAGAATTCATGTAGAAGAATATATAGAAATATGTAGAAAAAGAAATAGAATTCATTTTTTTTGTTATTTCGATATTTTTTAATACTTTTGTCTTTATAATTTTATATCGAAGGAAATATATATTATTGGCTGTTGCAATTTTTGATAATTCTTGAGTTGATAATAGGTTAATAGATCTGTTTGCGTTGCTTTGCATTCAGCATGTGTGTTTTCTCTTTTTTCAACGTCTAAATCTATTTTTCTCATCATATCACTTTAAGTGCAAAAATTTTGGGGGATTTTAAGCAATGTGAACAGACTTAAAAAAATCATTAAATGACCTAAAAAAATATCCAAGTAAAAAATTGTCAAAATCGAACGAAAAAAATTATTAATTTCCCAGTTTTTTACTTTAAAATTCTAGTATTTTTCCGTCATTTACATCTCTAGTCAAAATGTATTATTTTAATATTGTATAAAACATGTTAAAAAACATCGAAATTATCTATTTTTTATTATTATATTTTCTGAGCTCGAATTACTATCAAGTATCAAACAGAACTTGAATTATTTCGTATCAAAGCATTCACATTAAGGTATTTAACGTTAACGTACGAATTTACAATTAGTAAACAAAATTGAATAATCTTCCTGAGTTAAATAATTTTACTCTGTTCTTATAGGTAAATTAATGAGATATTGTGTAAGAGTGACGACATATAGGAATAATTAGAAATAATTCAAACTGGATGTAACGTGACATTATATAAATTTAACTTATTATTCATTATATTGTGCATGCACAATATAATGAATAATAAGAAGGCATTCAAGATTAAGTTTATCCTAATCTATTCTAACTTATTCACATTTTAAGACAATGTTTGGAATGCTATACATATATTTATCCATATATTTTTATTAAATTAATACATATATACATTTATAGATATATATAGTATATTAATGAAATTACCACATATCCGTTACTCCAATAAAAACATTTATTTATCACTCACCAACCCGGTGCACAACAGTAACGTTGCTACGATGATTCTGTAACAAAAAGAATATAAAATTTAAATTAAAACAGAGCAAAAAATCAATCAATATTTTAAGAAATATTTGCTAAATGCAAAGTTCTCTTGAAAATAATTATATAATTTTTTAAATATATAATTTTTACAAGCATCGAATTTTTTAATTCACCATTCAGTTATGTTCATAAAAATAATTATGTATATATTTTTAAATACATATGATACTTATAAAATTTCAAAATAACTTTAAAATAATTCTTTTTTTCTAATTATCATTTTCTAATTATCATTTTCAAATCCTTTTCAAATCATTAAAATAAAACGACTCAAGAATAAACAGAAGAAAAATAATAATGTATGTAAAAAATGATATTTATCGCAAGGTTACTCCGTCGATGCCCGATGCCTCTCCTAGATTTCCTCCTCTCAGAATCGGGTTGACATACTCTCGCATAGGACACTCGCGTAAAACACTCGCAAATAATATACTACAAACGCGCGCGGATTATTCATTTACAAAAGGCTTTCGCGCGATACTGCAGCACTTACTCCACGCTTACAAAACCCATGATAAGATTGCCATTTCAATCAACATCATACGTCGACGAGTATTTGCGAAATACATAATGAATGTCGAACAAGAGTTAAGTCTCACACAAAAGAAAATGAAATCGATCGTATCGAGTCCGTCACCTTTGATTTACGCCGACATCACGTTTAACATGGACTCAATACGCTCAAACTACTAGTTCTAGTGAGACACAAGTGATGTTGGACCACAAGCGATTCCAAGAAGATATAGACTAATAGATGTGACAAGCGCTTCTAATAAGAGAAAAGTTAGTACTCATTGCCGAGTCTAACAATCTAGATAATTTAGGAAATGGGATCCAATCTCTTGTTACGAGCTAATTTAAAAAAACGACTAGAACTAGACTCTGACCAAGTCATTTTATAAGCATGAGAATCATTCAGATGCTGGTAGATAAACGCAGAGAAATGAGCGCCCTGATCAGAGTTATATAACTTTTTTTTTGGGCGACTCACCAACGGAGTCTTCTTCTGTAAGTTCGTTATATAATCGTTATGTGTTATAACAACTGCATAATTCGAGTTATCAAATACAAGCCGAGACGAATCCGAGTCAATCGATCGCTTCTTACCGCTAAGGGCCGAACCGTTTGCCGACAGATAGAGCGTGTCCTCAATTAGCGACAGTCCGGTATCATCTCGTGCCCGGAGCACATTGGCGTGAGAGTGTTGCAGTGACAGAACAATGTCTCAACAATGTCTCAATAAGAGTTCCGCTTTCCTGTCGAATCATCGAAAATATGATTTCATCGTCAAACTGGAATGCCATCGAATGAGTTTTGTGAAAAGTTCATAACTTAGTACGATAACTTGAACGGTATTCCCGAAGTAAACGCGCGACGCGACGAACTTGCGGTTCGTTTACTTTCAATTTAATCGGCGACGAGTACGTTAGCTTCCCCGTTGAATTTTTACACGAAGAGAACTATTTCAAGTATCTAAAACTTTATCTAGATATATCATTTATAGATATATCATTCGGATAAATCCGAAAATTTTTAGATACTTAAGAAAATTCTTTTTGTTTAAATATCCTTTGGGTACTGAACTCTCTCATCACGTCAAGGTGTGAGAGAGAAAACATTATTTGAAAAATATAATATACTATTTTCTATTACAATTATCGGTTAACTTATAGAAATGGATATCAATATCACATATCACCATTGCGAAATAAATTCACAGCAGATAAAAAAAGCTAAATCTCTTATTACGATGTCTGCAAGATATGATTATTAGAGTCATGGAATGAGCTAGAGATTAACAAAAAAAAAAAGAATTTCTTTTATTACCGACAGTTTCAAAATTACGCTTAATTTCTTATACAGATCATATCATGAAAGATGCACTAAAACGAAAAATTAATTAAATTATTAATTACAGAAATTATTTGTTACAAAAGGAATCGCGTGAATTCCTTATTTGCGTGAGAAATTTTATTAACGTTGCTTTTTAATAATTAATATGTAATACTGTTTCGAAGTATATAATTGAGAGTTATATTCTAGTATAAAGACGTAAAATTTTACATTAAACAAACATAATTATTATCTGTAATTGTCGCAAAGTAGTAAATTCCGTTTTAATTCCAAATGAATGAACCAAGGTATCTATTTTATGATACATGATATTGTCTCAATCCTTTTGTGTTAAGTAATCGTGCGAGCTAGTAATCGTATACTGTGGTTACTGTGAGTATTCATAAAATATATTTCGCATTATTTAGCATTTGTCAGTACTTAATACAAAAAGAATAATATAATGGAGAGCGGCACGCGCACATCTACCTGCCTGTATGAGTCTCGGTAATGGAATGACTGCGTGACTGAGCGTAAACATGGCGCGCCATCCGCCCGTTCGCCTTTCTGCGTCAAAACAACCTCAAGGCCATATGTCATCTAGCTAACTGTCGAAATATTAACGTATATTATAAAATAAGTAAAATAATCTATTCGTTACATTTTTAATATTTTTCGCCAAATAAATTTTATTGTACGGTTGTTGCTTTATTTCTTTATAAATTCGTTATGCACACATACAGCTCACAAATATCTGTCAAGTTTTAAAGTTTAAATATCTTTCAAGTTTAAGTTATTTGAGAAAAATCATTCTTTTCGTGTATATCCTGTGGGTACTGAATCCTCTTATCACGATAAAGTCGTACCCATAAAAGGGAAGATATCTAAAAAATGTAATATATAGCTATTATTTACATTACTATACAATTATCTACATACTATATGCATACTATATGCAATGACTTTTAGAAATGCGAAATAAATTCAGAGCAGATAAAAGAGCTGAATCTCTTATTACGATGTCTATAAAATATAATTAGAGTCAATAGAATGAGAAATTAATAAAAAAAGAGAAATATTTCTTTTATTACCGATAAATAGTTTCAAAATTATACTCAATTTTTTATCGTATCACGAAAAATGCACGAAAACGAAAAATTAATTAAAGATTAATTATTAATTACAGAAACTATATTAATTGTGAAAATAGAAATCGCATAAATTGCGTTATTTGCGTGAGAATATTTATTAGAATTACTTTTTTATGACTTGTGTAATACCGTTTGAAGTATAATCGAGAGTTATTACTCAAGTGAGAGAAAAATTTTATGTTAAACGAAAATAATTGTCGCGAAATAGTATATATAATAACTTCTGTTTTCCGCATTTTAATTCTAAATGAATGAAATATTTAGTACGAAATATTTAGTCCGTGATACATGATTGTCATTTCGATCTCTTTACGAATAATTAATCATGCGAGCTGGTAATTTTATACTGTGAATATTCATAAAGTACAGCATTTCATACCATAGTTGACATTTTTCACAATTATGTTTTAAAAAAAATGTAAAGAAGAGCGGTACGCGACACGATTACCTGTCTGTAATGAAAGCGTCGATAATGGAATGACTGCGCAATAACTACGCGTAAACATGACACGCCGTCTGCCCGCCCAATCGTGCTAAAACAAACCCGAGTCGCGCGTCGATCATTTAATTATCGAAATATTAACGCATATTATAAAATAAGTAAAATCATCTATTTGTTACATTTTTATATATTTTCCGATAAATTTATCGCACGATTTGTGCTTTCTTATACGCACACATCTCATCTACACCTATCTTAGATATTACAAATTGTGTGTACAATAAGTAATTATTAGTTTGTAATAACTTTTTGTTATACAAAATCTGTGCAATGTACACAATATTTTTAATAAGATTGTGATTATACATTTGAATTTAATTCTGTCATTCACACCTTATTTCGCTTTCTTATTCTGAGAAAAGTAACAGGTAAATTATATTTAAATTATATATCTCTCTAAATGTGAATGCTATTTATATATATTATCTATTTAGTCCAAATTGTTTCATAATTTAAAATAAATTTTTGCATTTATCTTTATTTAAAGGATATATAATTTATTTGTTAATCTTTATTTAATTATAAATCAAAGAGAGCAATAAAAATTGAGATATAATTTTGGGATGTCAAAACTTTTCGTAAGCAATTATGTAAAAAAAAATCATTTGTTACTTCTTGCCTTTTATCAGTACATTAATTGATATGAAATATTTAAAATTATAAAATTAATATCAAATATGTTCTTCGATGTATCACGATGTAATTACGGTAATCACATCAAACGCACCGCTAAAACTAAACTACTGACGATGAGTTCTGAGAAAATCAATATAAAAAATTATTTCATTAATTCCGCGACGAAATACTAATTAAATTTTACTTTGTTTCACTTAAAATAAAATCCAATTAACAAATACTACTACAGGGTTCAATTATATTTAAAAAGTAAAGTTATTTAAAATGTATATTTAAAATAAAAAAGATAGAAGAGTTATTTAGAATTTATTATTTTAAATAACTTCTTCTGACTTATTTCTTAATTATATTTTATAAATTTTCACTTATCTTATATGTATTTTTTAAAATAAAGTATCAATCAGGGATCGATCGTATTAAAAACAATTTTATTCAAAATACGTATTTGAAATTAAAAAAAAAATAAAATAGTTATTTAGTATTTATTATATTTAAAAAAATTTTCTCTGACTTATTTCTTAATATTTTAAGTAAATTTGTGGAATCTAAAGTACGACGTTTAGTATTATCTAGTATTTGTCGGAAGTACGTTTTATTAAAGAAAAGCGTTAAGAAAAACGGCACACCTACCTGTAGGTACCTCGATGGTGGAATGACTGCGCGGTAACTAACAATAATTGCGTACGTAATCATAACGTGTCGTCCGCTTTCTGCCGCGCCCCTTCAAAACAAACCCCAATCCTCCCAAGGCCGTGCGATAACCGTTAAAATATTAATGTATATTACGGAGTAAATAAAATGATATATTCTTAATTTATATTTTTAATTCTCCGATGAATAGGCTTTGTTGTACGGATTTTTGCTATTTTTCTTATAATTAGATTTATTACGCATTCACACAGCTGAATATCTTATAATTTTAGTTAAATTGTATTACAATGAGTGATTATTAATCTGTAATAATTTTATATTACATAAAATCCGCGCAATGCACACAATAAAAGATTGATTTAAATAATTGATTTAAATAAAAGATTGATGCCTTGTTGCTATTTGTTACTTGTGAATTGCTATAAATTCCGTCATTCACATCTTTCTTCATTTTTTATCCAAAATAAGTAATAGATAAGTAAATTACATTCAAATTCATAAAGTAAGTTTTGTAAGTTCTGTAAATTCTAAGCATCAAGTTAAAAAAATATGATATCAAATGAAATAAAATAGTGATTTATAATTTCTGTATTCTATATATTTATGATTCTGTCGCGTTCGTATTAATTTGTTTCTGATTATATAATGAAATAATGCGGATTAAGAATGCGGAATAAAACGTAAATGACTGCAGAAGTAAACAATTCAAAAGTAACAAAAAGCCACAATGTATCTATCTTTTGTTTAAAATATTGCGTAATTTGATTATTATTGATATAACATTCATGATCTTATGTTTGACGTTCAAGTTACCAGCTAATTGTAAGTCAAATCGCGAAAGGTAAATGAATATATCAACAGATTCAAATACCATTGTTGGTAATCATTGATTACCAAAGGTAACGATATCAACAATATAATAATCGCAATTTATATTTATTTATTCATTTTATGTGTAATATTATACGTAAACAACTAATATAAGGAATAATGACGGATATGAGATAATACTTGAATAATAATTTGAAAAATATTCACTTCAAATACTCTTTGCGTTGCCTAATGATGTTTGGTCTTTTCGCGAGATGACGGGCTCGTCACGCTTGCATTGTGGTGCCGCTTGGTGTCTATTTCGACAAGTTGAGATCGACGAGCGGAGGTGGTTAGTCCGGTTTATCGTTGTCCGTGTTTGGTGAAATTAGAGAGTTCGACACGATTCTAGGATCGGCGGATAAAATATTGAGAACAACTCTTGCATCCCGGGAACGATTTTGCATCAGGATGTCGCAGGAGGCCTCCGTGAAGTCGTCGCCGCAATCACAGGTGATCAATTTGGCCACTTTGCCGAATTTAAATCTCCAACAGCTGACGATGTTCAAGCAGCAATTGGACCAAGAACTCGGAGTGTTCCAAGACTCTTTGCACACGTTAAAAATTGCGCAGAGCAGATTTCAGGAATCAGGCTCTTGCCTCGAGAAGATTACGTCGGACACTGAGGGTGAGTCATGCAAATTTCGCTTTCCAAAGCGCACGTACATAGTTTCGTGACTTTGCGATGAAGTTCCTCTTTGAGGTTAGGAAACACGGTTAAGAAATGTAAATGCAAGCTTAAATACTGCTCCGAATTCCGAAAGACAGAGATATGATTGAAGGCAGTTTTCTATTGCTATTATAAATTTTATTTCTATTAAACCTAATTGATAAATGTATTCTTTGCTTACTATTTTTTGCATTTTATCATTTTTTTCCTTTTCCTGCTTCTTTATTTTTTATTATCCATCAGAAAAGTTAACGAATTTTAAAAAAGACTAGAAACACAATTGTTGACAATAAAAATGATTATAAAAAGAGAAAAAAGAAAGCAATAGAAAGCAAAGAACATATGTAGATCAGACTTTATTTCTTTTAAGTCAGTTTTTTATTCCTTGGAAATATAATCTTTTTAATTTGAAAAAAATCTTATAAGCTTAGTAAATTTATATCGAATAAATAAATAGTTCTTGTATGCAGCATTAATGATTTGAATAATTATAATTGATCATTCTTTATAGATGTTTTATATATGTTTTACAGGTAGTGAAATATTGGTGCCGTTGACAGGTTCTATGTATGTGACTGGAAAACTAGCAGATGCAAATAATGTGATTGTTGATATTGGTACTGGTTATTATGCGGAAAAAAGAATCGAGGATGCAAAGGACTACTTCAAAAGAAAAGTAGAGTATGTTACCGAACAAATGGAAAAGATTCAGCAAGTTGGAATCGAAAGGACTAAACTGAGAGAAGCCACGATGGATATAATAGAAGCGAGAATTCAACCTTCAAACTGGGATGCACGTGGAAAACGATAGATTTCAAGTTAATAATCTTTTGTTTCTCATAAATAATTCGTTATCATCTGCATCTAATCTTGATTAAATTCAATCGTTTTTCGAGATACTACATAGGAATGCAACTGATTCTATGTAATAGCAATAAGATGGTTTTATTAAGTACAATCAAGGCATATAAGTTTTGTTGATATCACCCTGTCGTATTTCATTTATTCGACTTTGTCTATTCAATAAATCGATACACAATAAATTTTTGTACAGAAATACATACTCGTTAGGAATTTAAAACATATTCTTCACTAAGCATTTTTCTTACAACTCTAATAATTACATAAGATCGAAGTAATAATTTATTAATAAACTATTACTAAATTTACTAAATACTTAGATTAAAAATAAGACGCTAAAAAGAAGGTTAGGATTAATTCTAAAGATTGAAATAACAAAGGTGAATCGTTTATTTATATTTCATTGAAATAAAATGTTATTTATGAACAATAACAGTGTTTACCTATAACCATGACAGGATACATTGCGATTGCCACAATGTTACAGAGGAGGTATCAAAATCATTATCAGAGGATAGAAAAGACGGTACAATATTCAAATAAGTCGTCGATAGTTTGGCGCGACATCTTGTCGATCTATTACATAATAATACGACATGTTATTTATCATGATTACAAATCTACCCGCGGGGCGGACGTAGATCGCGTACACGTGGATAATTCACTAAATCTTTTCCTTTATCCTATTTACACGAATAACATACGCTTAGTATTTATTTCAACAAAAGATTTCCTCTTTCCCAAGTTTTATCCCATTTAGTAATTTCAAAATTTTACAAACGATTTATTCCCTTCATCTCGATACAATCATGCGCGTAAAATGTATTGTAAACTCATTGATGTTATCTCAGGCAACATAGCAACAGTGCAGTCACGGCAGTGATGTAGAAGTATTCTGCGGCGTTCTTGGCTGCGCTACCTATAATAGAAAATAAGTAATGTAAATAAATCGGAAGACCATGATACGTCTTATATAGAAGATCTTATTTAAACGGGAAAAGTTTATCATAACGTCATGATAGTTCAAATTTGATTTTAAATTAGTTATGTTGAAGAATATTAAACTTTTCTTCCACAAAGAAGTTTTTCCACGAACTTTTCTTCCACAAAGAATAATTTTTCCCACAAACTTTACTTTTTCAATTTATTTACTTTTATAAGATAAAATAAAAATGTAAGGCATAACTCGTACCAACGTAAGAGGATTCCCGTGTTCCTAATACGGAAGCCAATCTTGGACGTTCTTCCTTCAGAGATACCTCAGCCATTTTTTTATATAAATGAAAGACATTGGCATGACACATGATCTTTAGTTTGCCGTTGCTATAACTATCCTGCATCGTCTCGAAGTCCAATCCAGCAATTATCACGTGCTGTTGACTGTCATCAACTTTCTGAGTGATAAAACTTGAGTTCACCTGCAATGAAAAAAAGTACTATTTAGCAATAAATAATTTTGAAATCTTAATTTTACATTCCTTCATTTTCTTTTTAATTTTGTCTTCAAAATTTTGAATAAATGTTCGTAAAAATAATTGATGACACATAATGGTAGTTTTTCATGTATACAAAATCTAGTTGAAAATTTTCGCTAAATGGCGCATAAAATACCTCGAACACAAAGATCATAAAACTGTCGATTTTCATACGCTCATCAATTATGAACGAAACGTGGCGGTGATATGCCGCCCTCTTCGAGCAGAGCAAAAGCGCTAAAAGGATACGATGATTTATGAGTCTCTAAAATCAATTAGCTTTATGCGATCTACGTCGAGGGCTGGTTCACTTTACGACATAGCCACTGTGCAATTAAGCTGCGTACTTATTGCAAGTAAATTAACAATTATTTCAGAGGAATTCCCTCGTGTGCTCGAGGAAGTTCCCCGGTTTTTCTTGTTCCACCATGCGGAATATAATCATCCAATAATAGATAACGCTATTTCAATTTTCGAAACGTTTATAGTCTTATCAATAAGTCATTAAGACGAGTAATATCATAAAGAATTAATTAATCGGGAAAATATAGATAGATAATTAGGCAAGTCACTTTGATATATCAACGGCGAATAAAACCTGTGGAAGAATACGATGACTGGGGTATCAGTTCATCCTTGCTTCCTCGTTTATTGCCACTCGTTTACGCGGTAACACGCCTTCTTCGGTAGCCATAAATGATTTGCGGCGCATATAGCTATAACTATGATGTTTATCGGATTCTTAGGATGCTCGTAAAACGTGCCAGATTACGGGCTCGCTCTACCGAAGTGAGAGTTCCGGATTAAATGGAGGTTATTCAGAGTACGCCGACACTGGAAGAGGATTAGTGAGAGAGAGAGAGAGAGAGAGAGAGAGAGAGAGAGAGAGAGAGAGAGGAGGTAGGTTATTACTTACTTCGTACGTCTCTCACG